>NC_080720.1:25730851-26000851 GCF_019097595.1 Hemibagrus wyckioides
TACATTTGATTAAAAGTTAATAAATAAACGAAACCTGACAAATGAGCCGAAAAGTCGTTTACTGTATTTCCCGCTTTATGAGCCCTGTTTTTTGTACATTTGTGTTTGTAGGCCTTATTATTTAGCCAGGAGTGTCCTGTGAGCTTTACATCCATGTTTAAGTGATGGAAGAGACACTGCCATTCGCTTGAAACAGCACAGGCTCTCTCTCCATCCCTCAATTAAACTGGACTAAATTAAGGAAGTCATGTGCAGTTCGCCTTCAGGCACAGCTCACTGAAGGCCTTTAATCCACACCTGATAAGTGACTTTCAATGCCACTGCACTTTTCTGAGCCACACGCATAACAGTGTATTTCCCGAGGCCGTTAAATCGTTATTTTGTCATTAACAAATCGAGTGACATTTTACAAGACAGCAGTCCCTCTTTTATCTTTAGCGCACGAGCTCATTTCTCTAAATGAAACAGTCTCTAGAGTGATTCATTCCCACGCATTACTGTCATACAGATAACATCCACTGCAGGACCAGGCTTTATTACTCCAGGCCAAAGTAGCCATTTACAAAGTTTAATAAATGATTAGTTCAGACGTCCTTCAATAAAATCAGGTAAATAACTAACCGTATTATTTTGATATTCTGGTAATACTTTCATTTTTCAGTAGGTCTTCATTTAAAAAAAAACACGAGAATATATTATTAAGGTAGATTTTCAGAAATAAAGGTTTTCCTGTCTTTTGCGCCTTTAATGTGTATATTTATACCTTTAACAAAACTGCATTTTCAGGACCACATTTAAAACCTAACTCTGAAAACAAGACTAATTAAAGGTACAAATGCTGCACTCTTAAAGGTACTTCCTCAGTGACAGTTCCTTTCATTTAGAGAAAGTGGAACAGGACAGAAAAACAAAAACGGATACATTTCAAATATACAAACTTTCAGGTGCTTCATGTTTGAACATATGCTAAATATGTTACCATGTTAGCTAATGCTCTATATTATAGCCATGTACATTTTATTAGTGCTTATTTATGCTCACCTGTAGCGGACTGCAGAGGCTCGTCGTGGAAGGGCAGAAGCGCAGCGGTCTCTTTTGTCAGGTAACTTTTGCCGTCTTCAGCGTCCAGTCGGATCTCATGGGATTTGTCAAAGGCTGCGTGCAGCGCCTGCGTGCCGAACTTCCGGGCCGCTTCCGGGTGCTGGGGCAGGCTAGCCATGAGCGTGGAGGTGAGCGCCATGCCCTGCGCCAAACTGGAGCAGAAAGCGCCCGGTATAGCGGCCGGTAAAGCGGCGAGCTGGTGATGAGGAGGCGCCTGAGTCAGACCGGGAGGTGGTGGTGGTGGAGGAGGAGGAGGAAGCACCACAGACCGGTAAGGCATGAACATGGGGTAGCCAGTGTACACGAAGTGTCCAGGACTGGGCTGCTGGGAGCCGCCGATGAGCGAGTCGATGCTGAAGGCAGTGGTGTTTCCCACCGGACGCTGCATCACCGCGAAGGACGAACCGAATGCCGCACTCATAAGCTCGATTATTTCAGACTCGGGTAAAAAAGTTAGAAAAGTTCACGCTGACTCAGAGATGGCGGATCTCCTCGCAACTTTCATTCGCGTCAAATCCAAACGAAATCACTTTGACCAGTTACAATCCCGATCAACTGTGCGCACACGCGCGCGCGCGTGTATGTGAGTGCGTGATTGTGTCTGCGTGTGCGTGTGTGAGTCAAGTGAGGACCAAAAGTACAGAGGAAGAAGCTGGAGATGAGCAGCGGCCACAAACACGCCGCCGGTAATCCTGCAACAGACTGTCCGTCTCCTGAGGGAAATCACTGCGCCTGCGTTTAAGCTCGCGTCTCCATGCAAGGAGCAGAATACTAATTTTAAAAAGTCGCAAAAAATTGCGCAAAATAATAATAATAATAATACTAGTATGTTTTGCACCAAGATACCTCACGTCGTATCTTCACTGTTGTCCGCTTCGAGTTGCTTTAACTTTATTTCAAGCTCGTTAGGAGCGCAGTGACCTCTTCCTCCTCCTCACCCTCTCTGATCAGCTGCTGATGTGAGAGTTTGAATTGCGCTCCTTCGGTTTAAGCGTCCCGACAGCGCGCCAGGACCACGCCCACAAAATGACCTGCTGTTCCTATTGGTCCATGTAACAGCGTTGACATGGAGCTTCCATGACGCGTCGCCTTGTGTCGGATTGAGTACTGTATAAAACTGTTCATTAAACCCATCAGCACCGAACAACACGCCTGTGCTCTCCTGCTTTAACACTGCAGTTCATCAGTGCAGCTCGTCACTACACACTGACTCTGAACTCTTTATAGTCAATCTTATTACATTACTTGTAGATGTTCCTGTGGAGATGCATAACACACCTGTACTGTAACCATGCTCATGTTCTCCACTTCCTCCAGTTACAGAGTAGGGCCTACTAACTCTTGTTTTCAAACACACACACACACACACACACACACACACACACACACACACACACCAGAAGATAGGTAATTGAATGCCAACACCCAAATCTAACACTAATCACAACCCTACTCAGGAAGCAAAACAAAACATTTTGGATTTTTATTTTTATTTTTATTATTATTATTATTATTATTATTATTATTATTATTAATAATAATAATAATAATAATAATAATAATAATAATAAAATATCCTATTCCTTTCCTGGTGGGTACACGTTATTCTAATATATAAATATAATATAATAAATAAATATAGTATATATAAAGTCTAATATATAAATATATAAAGCATTCAAGCGTTCAGAAAAATGAAAATGCTGCTATTCTCAGCCTTTCCTTGTCACTGGGTTGGTACTCTCACACTTTAACCTGGTGTATACTGTGGAATGTACTTTTAAAGCATTATTCTAATAGGTACAGTTTAGTACCCTTATTATTGAGAGTACACACACACACACACACACACACAGCAGCAGCACTTGGCTGAATATATCAAACTGAAACACAATGTCATGCTCAAGAAACTGTATGATTGTATGACATGTAGCCTAAAATCCGTTTTAATGCAAGATGGTGTTGCAGAAATGTGGTATACATATTTGTTTTCAATTATCTACTTGTGGCTACTTCAAATATGTTTAGAATAGGAAATTCTTCTACTTCACCAGGAAAGACTGACTGTACTCATATGTTTCATAGAAAATGAGGCATAAAGTGATTTATGACTTGGCATCACCCGAATATTTTTAGTGCATTTGCTTAAATGACACAAAGTCCTAATAACTTAATTTAGCCAATTTCTTTATGCTATTTGTGTAAACTAAATCTAGGCTCTTAACTAATTAACTGATTGCTAATGTTAATGTTTAGTCATTTATCTTCAGTGTAGGTATTTTCTTTTAATAATTTATCCATACAAAGCAAATACATATATGTTACACACCTTAGATAATTTAATGAAACATTTCGTCTCTGAGATTTGTGTCCAATATTTATTTATTTATTATAATCCTGCATGTCAACCAGATCATTAAAATCCATGTAGGCCTTTTTTTGAACATGGCTCAAATTATTCTTAATCTTTGGGGACCTTTTCTGCACCCGCCCTAAAACCATGACCTCTGCTCTGCCAGCCCCCCGATCCAAATCAAGGACACCCCCTTCTCTGCACAGGGTCACAGGGACACTGTCTCATTAAAGGGAGCCTGAGCCACAACTGCAATGCAGACATTAAATAGCAGTATTTTTCAATTAGCACTGACAAATTCAATCAAAATTCCATAGATTAGAGCGAAATGAGGCATGGGTCATTTACAAGGGGATTTAATTGCACAGCCATTAGACAAATAGTACAGCAGTCACTGTCTCATTATCAATCATGTGGAGGCATCAATAGAAAAAGGAGAGAGAATGGGAGGGGGGTGTGAGGGGATGGGGTGGGGTGGCGGTGGCGGCGGCGGCGGTGGTGGTGGTGGTGTGGGGGGTAACACTCTGTCTAATATGCTGCCATAGCACCAGCACTGAGACCAGTTAATAAATACCCCCCTTTGTACTTATAAATTATCCAGTTTAATTAACAACATGGATTATGATTGGAATATGATTTAATTAAACCTTTCCTGCATGGTGGTGTGTGGGGTCATCCATTATGTGGAAGTAAGGGAAGCGTTACCGCAGGCTAAATTAAGGAAGGGCCCTAGAGACTCTGACTGCCCTTAAGACCTTCAGCACAGGGACAATAAAGTGCAACAGTGGCGATAATGGTTGCAGAATATCAACGCTCAAACTAGCGCACCTTTATTCACCATGCATGAGCTGTAGTATATCACAAGCTGGGACATATGGCGCTTGTGCTGAAATGCCCCTGCATTTGGAAGTGGTTTACTCACTGGGCAAACCAATTAAAAGGCTCTTATTGCTGCTGGACGCAGTTTTGCTGGGAAATGGATTCGGAAACGTTGCCTGAAGCATTTGACCATTCAACATTATTTAGTTACCGTGTCTCAGGCTCAACCTTTTCATCAAGACCCAAATGTCAGCTATAATTTATTCGGCACAGTTCGCCTCTCCCAATGAAAACATGACTCGCTGTTTCCTTCACTCCTGATTCAGACATATTAAGAAAGGCCACAGGCGCGACCGCTTTTCTGCAGTATACACATTTAATCCTCTCCGATTGTTTCAAAGACAGCTATTAAAAATCCCTGGCCTCCTGGCCTTCGATTTTGGATCATTTGATCTAAATGAAATTGATTTATTAACCTTTAAACTGTCCCAGGACGAGGTGAGATCAAGCCTGGCGAATTTGTTCCTCCTAAGGTTCAGGAATAAGTACAGGGCTTATTGATCCTCTTCTCCAGTCAAGTGCTCATGAGCTCCCATATAAGTCAATATTCACAGGCAGGGGAAGCAGTGCATTTTCCCACTTACACCACTGTGTCCATAGGATCGGTGGGATCGACTACACTTTAGCATCTGGCAATGCTAAGACACATGATAGAGTCACGAAACATTTAATATAATTCAACTGCTGTCTCATTCATGGCTTATGTTTCAGCGTATCTGAATTGTTTCTGTTTCTTGAATGTATTTAAAGAAGCGTGAACTCTGATGTGTTTCTCTGTTGTTCTGTGCAGCTTGGGTTTACCACACACACACACACACACACACACACACACACACAGTCCTGTGTATCTACTTCGCTTTGCTCTTTTTATTTTGCTCTTTTCTGCCTATATTTGGTCTTTATTGTACAGATATCAGAAATTGCTTGGTCCTGGAATCATTTATTTTGTTCTAATGTATAATCTACTTATTCATACCCATACTGAAACCTCATACACAGCTCCATATGTTGTTCCCTGTGATTGTATGAATAATATGTGATATTTTATGCCCTCAAAATGTACATGTCCTGTATATTAAACACTAGCCAGTGAACAGGTTTGTACAAAAAACCCACGTGTGAGATAATTGATTACATTAAAGTCACAAATGAAAATAAGAAATTGAGAAAAAAATCTTTTCACATGGGAAAAATAAAATCACGTGAGCTGTTTTTCTCCAAGGGTGGGAATACAATCAAAATCCACTTGCCTTCACTCTTGCTTTAACCCAAACTAACAGGATTTTTATTTAGTGAGCATGAAGCGCTTTGAGCATATGCTTTAAGGCTACTCTGCCACCCCCTTGATTAGGCCAATTGGCTTTCTGAGGCAGATATTTGTATCACCGGACGCATTTTCATCGGCAGTCATGCTTAGTAAAATAGGTCCTGAGTGCTGCAGTAATCATGGCATTCAGCGTTTCATTTGTAACACGCTGCGCATTAAACGGTTCACACCATGACACGACGCCATGGCCCAATTCATCTTGCTTTATTAAAGAGAGGAAATGAGGTGAGGCATCAGTGATTCGAGCCTCGGGGGCACATTTTGAAGACAGATGAACGACGGGGGGCAAACACGGCGCCGGCGCAAAATTTGTGAAGAGGAGTTAGCAGGGAAGCTCGAACCTACAACATGGCTGAAATATCACTGTTTCTGTTTCTGTCATTTATTATATTACTACTGGCAATTAAATGTAGATTGCTATTAGATGTATTTGCACTGGCATTTAAAGACAGAATATGCCTAATTATATACCACTTGTGTCTATGTATGTGACATTAAATATCAGCTTATATAGTGCACATGATGTCCAACAGGATGCCACAAACTGACTCCCACAGTGACTTTCACTGAGTTTCTATTTACTGAAAAGATTAAACTGGCGGTTTAGTGGGAGTCTACAAGATCAAAAGATCATATACTGTCTATAGTTTATAACACATTTTTGGTAAATGCATATTATTACTACTACTACTAATAATAATTTTAAATGGGTAAGTGGGTATTATTATTATTATTATTATTATTATTATTATTATTATTTAATCATTTATTTAATTTATTTACTTATTTATTCTGGTCACATGGCTCTTACAAAGCAAATCTGTGTTTTAAAATGTGTATTAATATGTTTTAAATTCATCAGGTGATCTCCACAAGGCAATTTGAGGACACACGCTTTAACTACAAGCCCAGGTTGGGGTTCACAAAGAGGCTACATATACAAATCATTATTTTTTGAAAGCACCAGTCCTCACCAGAAGCCAAACGTACATACAACTTAAACTGTAAAAATCCAGATGTCCCGCACACACCTAATTAGAGGCTATAGGCAAATGCCTAACAGTCGCTCTGTTCACAGCACTGACCTCAATCACAGCACTGCTTAAAGCATTTTCTGCAACCAGAGAGGCCTTTCAGTGTGAAACAGCAGCGTTTATTTAACAAAACTAATGCAACGATTTCAATTTTAGACAAATGCATACTACATTATTTGTTCAATGGTATCATAGAGTGTTTAGTTCTCTCACAGATCCCAAATCTTATTCATTCTAGCTTAATTTTGTATTCTTTGTGTTTCAAGTTAACAGCATTTATATGTACTTTTTAGGTTATTGAAGTATAAATGAAACCTTTTTAAATCATGTGACCAGTCATTTAAGCCCATAAATATTAAATATTCATAATAAGTACACCAGCTTTCATAGAGGTTGCAGGTGATCTTACACTGTCATGTAATTTAAAAATAACAGAACAAAACAAAATGGATTCCATAGCTTTATGTTCTCTACCACGAGTATCTTTTAATAGAAAATAACTCACTGCTACTTTAATGGTTACTGTTGTTTTTTAGTGAAGTTCCACCTCAGCAGCACCACTCAAACCCCGAGCCAGGCTTGGGTTACTGGCCATCATGTCCGGCTCTGCTTATGTTTTAAACCTAACGTGACAGAATTATAGACATTCCAGCACAAGATACTCATGGGTTTAGAAGTCCAGACTATCACTGTCGAGTCTGCCCTCATTGCGGTCTCACACGTGGTGGCCATATTAGATTTGACGCAAATTCACCCCAGGCTGCTCGCACACGTCTCAAAAGACGATTATTTAATAATTACATGCTTAATTACTGGTACAGGCGAGAGGACTAAAATAGAGTGGAAGTCTTATGATACTAAAATTGGGTTAGTTCCTTGTTCATTGCCCTGCTTTCTTCTGGTGGAACATCATGCTAACTGCTTTATTAGCCCAGGCATTTTTCTATCCAATCTATAGGGAGACTCTTAAACTCATGAATTACGGCGCTCAACAAATATTACTGCATTTGCTATCATTTTAACATAAATTGTAACAAAAGAAAAATCAGATGAAGTGAGAAAGGCTAGTAAAATCATATAGGGCTACTGTTAAAAATTCTTTTTTAGAGTTTTTAGCTGGGTGTAATTTGGAAGACTTTGACACGTCACTTACTGGGCCATTATAGATAACAGAGCAAGTTGAACTCTACCACTTAGTTCAGCCTCATCATGTCGCATCAGACAAGATAATGAAGAATGAAAAACACCAGGTCAATTATGACCGGCTTGTCAACTCAAAGACTTGAAGAGAGAGAGTAACAGGTGAACAGGAAGACAGAGAATGAAAAGAGAGTGAAAGTGGGAGTGATGAGCGAGAGAGTGTCAGCAGCCGGGTTAATCCTGAAGAAACGGACATTTGATAAAGTGTTGTGTGTCTCGGCTTTGCGGTGGATTCAACATTATTACGGCGAGAGGGCGACAGTATGCTCAGCCTTCCCCGAGCCCTAATGAGTTCTGTCTCCTCATTCTTCATACACTAATTAGTCCTACACGGGCCCAATACACACCACCCGCTCACCACCACGCCAGCCTGCAGAGTGAGCAGATGCCTACACAAAACTGTAGCTGTGGCAAAGCTTTTATTTTAGCTCTGTGATGAGATGTGTGATGTTTTAGGAACAACATGTATTGTGCTGGACTATTTTTCTCAATTCTCCATTGTCAAAATGTTCTTCAGAGAGCTGAGGAGAACGCTTATCAATAGCTGTTCTTTGGTAGTCTGTATTATTAGTCTTCAAATGATGAAGCCTCCTAATGATGTGCTGTTTTTACTTTATTCTCGATCTGGAGTACAAAATGCAAAAAAAGTAGTTCCTCAGGGGTTCTTTGGATAGCTAAATGTGTCACACATTTGTTCCCAGGACACACAAGGCCATATGCACCTATGTGTATGTGTGAATGAAGTTCTCAGAGCTCAGGATCATGAAATAGTTTACACATTCAAGTAAATTTTGTTTTTTTTTGTGCAGCAGTAGGGTTCAGAACAGGACATTTCCATGTACTCAATTTTCAGATGCTTTTATCCAAAGAAATCCTTTCATTTGTGTTAGGATGCAATGCAAACAGTTAAGGGTGAGGCTCTCTGTGATTTGAGCTCATAATTTGTTCATGCTGTAGCTACAAATCCTAACCACTGAGGTATCAGTCCCTATGGTCCCTCTGAAGCACTGAAGAGTTTAACAGACTTTAACGACAACACTCATACATGGAGATTTCTAAGGAAATAGGAAAATACTACCAGACTTATTTAATTACTCTAAACATTTACATAAATCAGTGGTGCTCTGGGTAATATTTGTACCACACAGCTTAGCTTCAGGGTCGCTAGTTCTGTCCTGAGCTTGGGTTATGGACTGTCTGGAGTTTTGCATGTTCTCCTTGTGACTGTGTGGGTTTTCTCCAGGTTCTCTGGCTTAATTGCACCTCCCTAAAACATGGCATGAGGTGGACATGTAGGTTCAAACAAAGTGTGTGAATGTATTTAAGCATGACTTTTGTGGAACCTATTTAGAAGGCCAGGGACCCTTAGGGAACCTTTTGACTAGAAAAGAATTCAAAAGACAAGATAACTAATACAAACTTATAGAAAAACAGCAACCTGTCGTTTCCATCTGATTTTACTCCAATGATGAGGGTTTGGACCCCTGTGCTGCACTCAGCTAGAGGGGAAGCCATGCTAAAATAAGAGCTACGTGGATAATCACTTGCACTTCTGGTTTTCAGGGGCCATAAAATGTACTCATTGGGGTTGTCCCTACTCAGCCCTAAAAGTCAGTGCTGGTCTGTGATTTCCCAGATTCCCCTGCTGGAGTGGCTGACCCTGGCAGAGTGGCTGGTAATTAGGTGGTGGGACAGTGGTGTAATTGAGAAGGAGCACACCTGGCCTTTAATGAACAGCTCACCTGGTTCGAGTGTCCCAGCATGTACATTAACTCTACCTGTCCTCTTCACTCTCACTGTAGACACTTTTAGTGAGCTTTTTCAAAGGAGCTATAAAGTTGTAACAGGTTTGCACTCCTTCCCACATAACTTTTCTAAGCGTTGGTAATTATTGTGAGTGGTCTCTCTGTGAATAAGCTGCTGTTGTCTTCCCACTGACTCTGAATTTTAGTGTAGAAGAGATTTGCATTTGCAAAGAGGTCCATAATGTTACTGTAACAAGAAATCTCTTTCATTTTCCATACCCAGTTCTGCTGTAGTCATATTGTTACTGCTGGGTTAGTGTGTGCATACAGTCTCACATGTTCTCTCTTCCTCCAGTTTCTCCAGCTTACCTCCCACCTTTTAAAAACCTGCCGTTAGATTTATTGGCTATAACTGATTGCTCTTAGTTGCGAATGATGTGTGTACATGTGTATTAGTGTCCATATACCACGCACAGTGAATTCTCACCTTGTGCCTTGTGTCCTGATGATGATGTGATTGCTGACAATGTAACTGACCCTTAAGTGACCCTCCTTCAGTCAGATTCCCACGTTAGGCACAGAATGAGCAAATCTTCACTGCCTGTATTAACCATTTTCCAAATTTTCGCTCTACACAATGCTATACAAGGTTGAAACTATGATTCATGTTGTTGCAATGAATGATGTCTCCCTCTCACTCAATCACTTTCAGTAGCCACAATTTCCTAGTCAGGGTTACAGTGGATCTCTGGAACACTAGGCATGAAGTGGGAATGTACCACTGACGAGACACCAGCTGAATGAATGATGGAGTTTTCCATTTGATCTTGCAGACAAGTCAGTAAATGATGCAACTTTGATATTCTAGTAGCTTTAAGAACTAATTTCCAGTACTTCACTCTTGTCCAGAATTCACTGTTGCCCAGTGGAAGATGACATAAAATGGAGATAAAAAAGTGTGCACTACCCTGTTAAAGTGGTAATGTTGTGAGGAAATTAAACCAAGATAACCATAAGGTACAAGTTTTTCCATCCAGATTATAGTTGTGAAATGACAAAGTATAAAAATGAAATGAAAAATTATCTTTTAAAGCTCTTTTTAGGTATAGAAAAGGAAAAATAAAAAAATACAATAACCTAGTTGCATAAATGTACACATTCTTAAACTAATACTTTTCTAAAGCACCTATCGGTTTTACTACACAACATTTTGGGTAAGAGTCTTGCAAATTGTAAGGGCATCTCCTGAGCACAGTCCACTTCAGGTCAGGAAACAGATTTTTGTTAGATTCATTTTTTTTTTCACAAATTGCAAAATCCTGCAATTTGAACAGGGGTGTGTAGCCTTTTTATATCTATTGTACATGAGAACACACAAACAAACAATAGGTTTTGAGAAACACTCTTAGTTTTTTAAACCCTTGTATGCCAGGACTGGATTCTGCCACATTGGTAAGTACATCTGAATAAATGAATCAATGTAAACATGCTTTTCAAACCTTAATGACCCTAATGACTGTTGTGTTATAAATATTATAAATTTATGCTAAACTTTCTGTTCCGGTTGCCTGCAGGATCAAACCCCATGCTGTGCATTGATATGAGGATTCTTCCAGCTGTGTAGAGGAGTTTGTTAAATACCAGAATCTGATTAATCACACGTAATTTTATGTGCTACAAAACTCAGGCTAATTAACGAATAATTAGCAAATGATAGAGAATTTCTAGAAATCATGCTTATTAGCATAACATTAATTGCTTTGTTTTATAATACCCAGCTGGCTAATTGTTCAGTAATTGGAGCATTCAAAATGACATCTTTGGGACCTAGGATGTGGCATTGCACAGCAGAGCGGAGGTCACGGACTGCTATAACATGTTTATAACATTTGAGCAGCTTGTGTTCTGCACACAAACAAACAAAGTCTGCTTTGACAGGTCTTGTTCCCAGGGACCTCCTGCCAAAAGCTCACTTTTACGATCTCCATTAAGTGAGAGAAAACATTTTAATTGGGCATGTCTCGCTCTTCACCCTAAGGGTCAGTTGTAGGCTCTGAGGTTTGGTAAGGTCACATGACAGAGAGGAGTGTGAGGATCCGGATGCATCACCATAAACAGTTGTGACTAGCTGCAGGAAAAACCGAGCTGCAGGAAAGGCACTGACCCTGAAGCCTCAGAAAACAAACTCACTGAGACATGAAGGTTCGAAAGCTCCTTGAAACGATGTTCTTTGTCTTAGCACTGCGTCATGCTCTCCATGAAAAGATGCACGTGACTAATCCAATTAGAATAATGTTTAATTAGAATCACTCCTGAAGGGAAGATGTGTACAGGGTTATGAAATTACCTAGGAGAACAGTGAGCAGTCAAAAGGGGCAGATTAATTAAAAATGAAGTGTCGACAACAGCCGAAAAATTCATTCTTACGACTGAGTAATGTCAGCAACAGATACAGCCACTGTGCACTGGACTGCATGCTTCATTACTGAAAGGTACACAATAAATGGCCTTTATAAATGAGTGCACTTTAGCAGATGTGCTTTAACATTTGAATTAGAAAAGAGGTAAAAAAAAAAATCTCACTTATCATAGCGTGATACTTAGCTTCAGGGCTTTCAGGATGAGAACACACACATCCACACACACCCTCCTGAATAATTCAATTAGATGTGAGTCGAAGCTGGAAGGAGCACAGAGTCTTGAGTGTGTTTGTCATGCTCTATAAACCCACCTGGCGCCGAGAATGAGGGAAGCGGGTAACATGGAAGGATCAAGAGATGCATAAGAAAAAAGACTGAGAGAAAAGAACCAGGTTTAATATGATAACATTCAAATCTAGTCTGGAACTCCATTAGGAAGAAGTGGAAAAGAGTAGGAAGAAGAAGTGGGTCAGCTGCTCGGTGGAACAGACTGGCACATCCACACCGGGCACAGAATGATCCTGTCAGTTGGGCCGAGACGCTGCAGCGCAGTCATGCTGGCACCCACGGGCATGGCGGCCCATTACACAGGCTAATTATCAGCTCCATCGCCGAGGAGCTAAATGAGACTGCTCAGGAGAGACACTGCCACAACACAACACATATCTTTAATATGATTCATTTCTCCATCATTATTTGCAGCTGGCGAGATGCTGCAATGCAAATGTAATGAAATTAAGCGCCGCTGATTCTTTTAATCCATCTTTAAACAATCAAATCCCAAGACTATAATCTAGAGGGTCTTTAGGGGTGCCGGTAATATTACATGTGCACAATATCAATACCACATGCACTAAACACTGCAGTGGTGTTACAAACATATGACCCACAGGCCCAGACCAGCCTGATAAAGGTACTAATTTGGCACACCTAATGAATTTAGAATTTGTGTCCTAAATTAAAATTGTCTTGTGGATTGTAATTGAATTGGAAATGTAAAAAGGGTGAGATGGGACACAACAAAGGAATAAAGTCAGAGCCATAAAATCAGCTAATGTGCTAATGATAAGCAGTTCCACATTAACAAGCTACAAATATATATATATATATATATATATTAGACTTATTTTTTTTAAGTACAATCTGTTCATCTAGTTTCTATGTGATGAACTGTGTTCAGTCCATTCAGAATCTTTTGAATAAATACAGATACACAAACACACAAACAGAAGTTGTTATTTGTCACAAAGCTGATTTATTTTTTCTGGCCAATGTGACACTGGATTAGGAAACTAAAAGCTAAGGATTCCTCTGTTAATGAGAAGCATGAGCACTTAACAGCAAAGTATGATTTCAGTTAGGTTTTTAATTAGTGTATGTATGATATCAAGTACAAATATTTCTTCATGCTACAAGCTACAGAAGTAAAAATAAGAGATATTATTGCCTTAATGTCTGTATGAAGGCAATAATACAGCAGAAAGAATGAGGAGAAAGCCTGCTGCTGCTCCCCAGTGGCCAGAGGAGGAATTGCAGTTTCAAGTTTTTGTTCAAGTGTCTTCAGGTTTTACATGAAAGCATGAAATTTAATAAGACAATATAAATAAATACAGTAATAAAATGTAACTCTGTTCTCGGAAAAGACATTAAATGAAACTGAACAGAAAATCACTACAAGCTGTCAGAGAAAGAGAGAAACATTCACTTCTTTTTCTTTTTCCCCTTTGTCTCTGCTGCTGTTTTTATGCCCTTGCCCTGTTTCTTCTTTCCTTTCTTCAGCTCTGCTGCTTCTTGAAATGCCTTTCCTGCCCGGGCTCGTCTCCTGCCTATTGGAGTCCTGCTGTACCAACTCTGCCAGCATACAACAACACATAGATTATTTATTTATTTATTTTCTTTTTTCAGACATATCAATATTTTTTTTATATGTCTGAATATATTTCAGTCTGAATATATATATTTTATTGAGTGTTTTATTCCTCTTATAATACAGCAATTTGTAAAATAATTATTTTTTTTCCTCCCACCAACCAATCAGCTCTCCCCATCTCACTACAGTGACGAGTCAGGAGGATGAAGGCAATCACATGCTTCCTCTGAGTCACGTCAAAACCAGCCAAACACATCTTTTTTATCTGCTGCTCATTCTGCATTACAGGGTAGCGCAACACACTCAGAGGAAAGTGCTATCCACCCCCTTCTGCATACCTGAGCCCATGAATGTCTAGTGTCAGACTCATTCACTCCAGAGACAGACAGTTTACCTCTCCCATCCAAAGAGCAGGAGCTCTCTTGTACTCCTGGCCATGAATGGCCGTGGCATCACTGAGATTCAAGCTTAAGATCTAGAGACACGAGATGAGCAGCTTTCTTGTGTGCCACTTTGTTACCCATGTAATTGCATTGTGTATTGGATGTGAAACAGGTAGAATCAGTAGTTCAGAAGAAAAAGTATCAGAAGAAGTTTCTATTATCACTTACCTTTACATGAATATAAACCTTGCTGCCAAAAGTAGTAGCAAAGCTGCTATTACAGAAAGTTAATCAATACTTTGTGGGTTTAATATAAGTTGCATATGTCTGCAAACTTCTCCTGAATGAAAGTTACTAGCCTTAGCTAGGTATGGACAACATCAACATAACAATATCATGTGTGGATTAAATGAAATATAAAATTATAGGGTCGTGTATATCTGTATTTCATAAAAGTAATAAATGGTTTGTCTCAGATGTGCCACGCTGCTCATCTCTGACCTTATAGGCCTCCTCCTCCTCTTTGTAGATGGGGTCTTGTCTGGCAAGAGGAGGGATAAACTCCAGCGCCGTGAGGGGTTTCTTAGTTTGCCGACTGAGACGTTGGGAAGTCAGGACACTTTGCACAGCCTGCAGGATGTGACCCTGAGTGTAGCCGTCTGTGACTTTAGCCAAAGAGCTGAGGTCCAGAGAGGGGCTGAGCTGAACACCTCGCACCCTGAGGAGCTCTTTCCATAGATCTACACACACACACACACACACACACACACAATGCAATCTAGTTAAGCAGCCTCAGGGAATCAACTAAACCCCAATGTACAGTTCACTATTAATGATGACTATAACTGTTGCTTTTTCATATAGCAATTCCACTAGTCACTTTAATAGGAACATCTACAACGGATAATTCACACAATCCAATCAACCAATCACAGAGCAACAGCATATTGCATCAAGGATAAAATACAGAACCAAAACAGGAGCTTCAGCTAATGTTACAAAAAACATCAGAATCAGGAAAAAGTTCCAGTATTTGTGAAACTGTTAATCTCTTGGAATTTCCAAGCACAACAGTCTCTAGAGTTTACCCAGAATGGTGCAAAAAAACAAAAAAAACAACCAGCTGACAAAAACATGCTGAGTAGAAAAGCAGAATTCACAACATGATGAACCATGGGCTACAACAGCTGACAGATGAGGATGAGGTTCTCTTTTGAGTCTGGTTCTGTTCAAGGTTTCTTCCTCATATCGTCACAGGGATCTTTCCTTGCCATTGTTGCCTTAGGCTTGCTTATTAGGGATAAATATAAATGTTCATTTTGAATTTTGAATTTCTGTAAATCTACTTTGAGACAATGTCCACTGTTAAGCGACATACAAATAAATATGTAACATATATTTTTTATTTTATAATATATTTTTTCTCAACATGACCTCAAAATAATATCTGTAATAAATTTGTAATAATTATGATTTTTTTTTCATAAGAAAATTTCCAACCAAGTGAACACATATTGAAAACATGTTTATAAAAAAACAGAAATTTCCATTTCTACCCTTGTACCACAATTTAAGGAAGATAAAATCATGATGAGATCAGAAGGAAATTTGGAAAAGGGCAGTATGAGGCATGCCAAGGATGAAAGTGTCTTTCTGTTATCTCATAAACATATTGGCAGAAAAATACACACAAATCAAGATAAAAAAATTTAGATATACACTATATTGCCAAAAGTATTCGCTCACCCATCCAAATAATCAGAATCAGGTGTTCCAATCACTTCCATGGCCACAGGTGTATAAAATCAAGCACCTAGGCATGCAGACTGTTTTTACAAACATTTGTGAAAGAATGGGTCGCTCTCAGGAGCTCAGTGAATTCCAGCGTGGAACTGTGATAGGATGCCACCTGTGCAACAAATCCAGTCGTGAAATTTCCTCGCTCCTAAATATTCCACAGTCAACTGTCAGCTGTATTATAAGAACGTGGAAGTGTTTGGGAACGACAGCAACTCAGCCACGAAGTGGTAGGCCACGTAAACTGACGGAGCGGGGTCAGCGGATGCTGAGGCGCATAGTGCGAAGAGGTCACCAACTTTCTGCAGAGTCAATCGCTACAGACCTCCAAACTTCATGTGGCCTTCAGATTAGCTCAAGAACAGTGCGCAGAGAGCTTCATGGAATGGGTTTCCATGGCCAAGCAGCTGCATCCAAGCCATACATCACCAAGTGCAATGCAAAGCGTCGGATGCAGTGGTGTAAAGCACGCCTCCACTGGACTCTAGAGCAGTGGAGACGCGTTCTCTGGAGTGACGAATCGCGCTTCTCCATCTGGCAATCTGATGGACGAGTCTGGGTTTGGCGGTTGCCAGGAGAACGGTACTTGTCTGACTGCATTGTGCCAAGTGTAAAGTTTGGTGGAGGGGGGATTATGGTGTGGGGTTGTTTTTCAGGAGCTGGGCTTGGCCCCTTAGTTCCAGTGAAAGGAACTCTGAATGCTTCAGCATACCAAGACATTTTGGACAATTCCATGCTCCCAACTTTGTGGGAACAGTTGTGGAGCTGGCCCCTTCCTCTTCCAACATGACTGTGCACCAGTGCACAAAGCAAGGTCCATAAAGACATGGATGACAGAGTCTGGTGTGGATGAACTTGACTGGCCTGCACAGAGTGCTGACCTCAACCGGATAGAACACCTTTGGGATGAATTAGAGCGGAGACTGAGAGCCAGGCCTTCTCGTCCAACATCAGTGTGTGACCTCACAAATGTGCTTCTGGAAGAATGGTCAAAAATTCCCATAAACACACTCCTAAACCTTGTGGACAGCCTTCCCAGAAGAGTTGAAGCTGTTATAGCTGCAAAGGGTGGACCGACGTCATATTGAACCCTATGGATTAGGAATTGGATGTCACTTAAGTTCATATGCGAGTCAAGGCAGGTGAGCGAATACTTTTGGCAATATAGTGTATATAAAAATAAGAGAGACACAAGCACGGTGGCTTAGTGGTTAGCAATGTTGCCTCACAGTGAGAAGGTCCTGGGTTCAAATACCGGGTTTGAACAGGCAGGGGCTTTTCTGTGTGGAGTTTGCATGTTCTCCTGTGGGTTTACTCCAGGTACTCTGGTCTCCTCCCACAATCCAAAATAATGTTTATTAAGTTGATTGGTACTTCTAAATTGTGAGTAAGTGTTTGTGGTTATCTGTCTATATGTGACCCTGTGATGGCCTGGGTGACATGTCCAGGGTGTACCCCTGCCTTTTGCCCAATGTGTGCTGGGATAGGCTCCAGCAGATCCCCGTTACCCTAATTAGGAATAAAGTGGGTATAGAAAATGGATGAAGAGAGACACACACAGTACTAGGATAGGTTGTTATAAAGTAACATTCATTCATACACACACACTTACTCAGTCTTGAAGCATAGTCTGGTCTAGGAATCAGGATGATCTTTTTGTAAACTTTACACAGTGTTTTGAGATCTGCGTCAAAAGGTCTGCGAGACGTCCCAACCAGCAGCACACGGTCCTCCGCTTTAATAGACTTCACCACTTTTGCCAGGTCTTTCTTCAGCCTTTTGGGTTCCAGCTTCAGCAGTAAGGTTTAAACAGAGAAGCAGATGGAGAATCTGGGTAATGTATCATTTCAGCCACAAGAGGGAAGTATGAGCTAATGAAGTCAGTCAACGTGGCAAATCTTGAGTGTTGATATGTCTATATAATGGATTATAGATGTTATTTCACATCAGCGGGACACCTGTTGTCTTTTGTTTTATTCGGTTATTGTGTGCATGAATGTCTCTGCGGGTGTCTATGATCCGAAAATACAGCCCAGTTGGCAGGCATACCTCTTTCTCTGGTTTTGGGACTTTTTTGTAGAATGTTTTCTCAGCGTCTCCGATCCAAATGACAGAGGGCTGCAGCTGGCGAGCCACCTGGCAAAACATGACAGTAAACATGCAGATTCTCAGCAAACCGGACAACCGGAGCAGAGACAACAGCGACTTTAATCACCAAC
This sequence comes from Hemibagrus wyckioides, assembly GCF_019097595.1. NCBI lineage: Eukaryota > Metazoa > Chordata > Actinopteri > Siluriformes > Bagridae > Hemibagrus > Hemibagrus wyckioides. The sequence goes on from NC_080720.1 coordinate 25,749,180, forward strand.
CTTCTCACAAACACTGTCGCTCAGTTCAGACATTGAAACATTGCAAATGCATTAACAATTACCACAGGCATTAGATGGTTTGTGTTGTTATTGTGTGTGTGTGTGTGTATACAGATGCATCTGGAAGATAAGGCCTAAGTAGAGAGTCTTGCAGCAGATAGGAAGGTGGTCTGTTCGTTTCTTAATGGCAGAGTAAGCAGGAAGTTGTGATAGGACGCTATTCTTCACCCAGCATGCACTTAGAAAGGTGCTGAAAGAAATGTGTGCAAACAGGTCCTTAATGTGGTTTATCTGCAAATCCAGCTGTACTCGACCTGAGCTGTTCCAGCACCACAAGGCTTGTCTTTTCTCAACACAACTCTACACTATTAAAGATCTTATACATGGCTGCACAGTTTATGAGCGGGCAGAAAAAGGCAACATGGGGACAAATTCTCTCATCTTTCATTTCCTCATTAAAAACCCACATCTGTTTGTGTTTATATTTTTGGGGAAATGTCAAACTTGAAGATGTCAAGTTCTGAATGTTTGTGGCTTCTGTGACACAGTAAGCAACCTGTTTGGATGTGCGTGCCGTGGTGAGGAGGCTCGGAGGCAGTCCAGCAAACAGAGCGAGCCAAGCCTGACCTTTCATCTCAATATGACTCTGAGTTGTTTGGTCAAAAGTGCTTGAGAATTTAGAAATCAATAAGGAAAAAATAAAAAACACATGTTTGGGAGATTTCAGAGTCTCTAAGAAACTAGAGACATGATAACTGGTCAAACACAATCACCTAACCTTGATAGATTACACACACAATATAAGTCTTGTATTATATATATATATATATATATATATATATATATATATATATATATATATATATATATATTCACCATATGAGGGAAAAATAGAAAAGTAAAGCAACATGCAAAAAATACTTATGCAGTTCTTATGCAGTTATGCAGCATTGCTCTGAGCAGCTATTTGTGTTGATTATAAGTGACTTTGAAGAGCATTTGTTGATAATAAAAGGCATGAGGTGAAACTGCCTAAATCTCAATTTTGATTGATCATCTGTCATTCAAATCAGAAATTTATATTAAAGCTCATTCAAATACATTATCGTTTCTATAGCAACCGATCATTCCCCAGGACACACCACATAATCTAAGAATGATTTAGAAAATGTGCTCATTTAATAATAAGAAAAAGGATGTGAAATGATCTGGTGAAGCTTTCTGTGAGGAGACATTTGACATTTATAGAATAGAATGAGTCTCCAGTGTCAGTGCTTTGTAACAGTCAGAGGTAAAGCTGTTCCTTTTGCTGCTGTAACATAAGTGATTTTTTTTTTTTAGATATTACAATAAAACTAACTAAAAAGTTATTTGATACAAAATGCTAATCTATGACAAATTGCTGTGGGATAAAAGGAATAAAACATGACAGTCATGCAGTTGTAATGCATCACACCACCATGTCACTGATTATTTTCTTGCAACAACATGCTCCTATTGTGTCTTATTCCTCACTTTAACATTCATGCACATCATACGAAATGATTGACTGTTTGAAAATAAGCCTTAATTCTTAATAAAAAAGCTTTTACTGCTATGACTGTTTCTGTTTATTAGTTTTAATATGCAATATCTGCTCCTTTTTCTTAAAAGTACATATTAAATTTATTTAACTTTGGAGTCTCATGTTGGAGGCTGTTGCATTTGGAGGGAATAAGGCTTAGAAGTCACTTAATAACAAAATGGACCAAATTTTTTTTCATCTTATGAGAATTTGACATGACTTGACATGACACATTTTAATCTGAGTACATTCCAGGAAGTGCTTTGCTGGGTCACAGGGGAATGTTCATTTTTATCTCTTATTTCTTTCTTTTTTTTTTTTAAAAAAAAAAAAGAAAAATCACATAAAACAAAAAATTCACAATTTCTATCATTGTAATGCACTTCTTCATCTGAAGAAAAAGAAGAAGGAGAAGAAGAAGAAGGAGAAACAGCAGTCCATCCTCACCTTCATGACCATATGCAGGAGGTACTGGAGGCCACTCCTGCCTGGGTATTTGCCTGTCAGGTTGGCAGGGGAGAGGTTGAACAGATTTGCCCCCGTCTCTGTGCACAGGGCATGGAGCAGCATCCTTTTACCCACGCCTGATGGACCGGCTAGCAGCACTGAGCGGATTAGAGGTCCTCTCTCATGTACAAACTGAGAGCCTGAAAAGAGCACCACAGCATAGACATTTATACCATGAGATTATCTAAGGAACCTATCATTAATATTGAGTTCAAAGTGAATGTAAGTGAGCAATTACTGATTCCAGGAGTGACTATTAAAGCAGGCTTTTTTAATTTTATTAATTATTACCTAATTAGCATGTTAAGTTGAGCTTCTCATTTCTTTTAGTGTTACTAGACCTCAATCCAGTGGATTCTTTGACCTTTATTTGGCTTGATTAGATTTTTTCTGTCTCTGTTCTAACACTTCCCCTTCATTACTTACTTCTCTACAAATACTTAAATCATTAAGTATTAATAATAAACAATTAGATCATACTTATAATCCAACTGTAAGTGTCTGTAGGTTTTTTGATTTTGCGTTTAAACCTAAAAACCTCAAGTAATGATAATTACTCATGCTAAGTCTAAAGTTTGTTAGCTTGGGAAGTGAGATGTCAGCACAGATGCCGATTGCTGTAGCTGCCGATGCTCTGTAATAGAAGAACAATAGTTTAATGGGTCTCTGGGGTGAAATTAAAGGAAAAGATTCCGAATGGGACCAGGAAGTGGTGTGTAGGTGAATGAAACACACAGAAAACATCCGGCTACACGTATACATCTATCCAGGCTTTGCTTTGTGAGTGCAATAAGTGTAGGGCAATCACACGACTCTTTCCAAATCCTTCCGACCACAGCCCAATCCGGACCGGACCTACAACACAGGTCTTTTGATTGTGGTGGGTGTGTTTGGTATGGTGAACCGGCTAGCATAGATTATTTAATGTTTCAGAAATATTCAGCTATTTTATAGAAAAATATGTAATAATTTATATAAACAGTAAGTGATCTCCAAATTTGTGAGTTATTTTATGATTACTATTCTCAGGTTTTCTACATTACCCACAATGCTGAATGCTTATTGATAGTATCGCTAGTGGGAAACTAAAGAGACCAATGCAGCAGCGCTTTAGTCTTGTACTCTGTTTAGCTCTCTAACCTCATTATCTGTACAAACTGATCAGGTTCCAGAGCTTCAATTTTGACCAGGTTAATACCACTGATCTCAATCACCACCATCATGTTTATCAACTAAATAGTGGTCATATAGCAGCATTGTATTACAGAGCTTTCACTCCAACATTAGCTGTTTCCATTACTCCTGAGAAAATGAGAAAAGCGCGAAATCTTATACAGCATTGGGTTTAAACTCATGTTGGAGAATTTTCACATTTTTCCTCCTATTTAAACACCATTATAACTGCATTAACAGTGTCTCTCTGTGACGTCTACACACAACACACAACTTCTCACAAGAATAATATAAACACAGCACCAGTAAACAAATTAGCACCAAAATCTTGCAATTATTTCAACATATTTAAAGTTCTTCATGATGGAGTTTATGTTAGGCTGAAAATGAATAGCATCTGGCGAACTAATCCTCTTCTAAACAGTTTGATTTCAAACAACCTTCATTTAGTTGCTTTGAAAACCACAAGGATGGCATTTGACAATAATTTTCGGAGCTTTCCTGGTTAACTAGAGGTTCAGGGTGCATAATTATTACAGTCGTTGAGAAAAACCTCAGTTCCAAAGTTGTCGTGTCATTTCACGCTATCACTATGGAAAACAACGTAAGAAAACCCGGTAGAGTGGAACGGAGCAGAAATCCTGCATAAGGACCTGTGCAGCAGGGGGCGATATAAACAGCTAATTCTCCACAGCATGAAACGTGAGTGTGTGCATGCATGTGTCTGACTAAGTGTACTTACTTCCCTATACTTAGAATTAGAAACCAGTTATACACATACCGCACTTTTTTCAAGGCATCAAAAATCAAAAACAAAAACAAGAAGTTCAATGAAGTTTCTGCTACAGTTAATATCCACCCTGATCCATTACCACACATCGTGATCTAGTTGAACTGATTTTACACATGTGGCAGATGTTTCCCCACCTCCTCTCTGTGTGGGAATGTCGTTGTAGGGATTGACAGACACAAATACAGCCAAGCAATTGAAACAAATGGAGTGTGCTCAGTGCAGCATCAGCGAAGAAGCCTAAACACTGCACTAATGGCAGAGTAAACCTGCCTCAGGGCTGCTTCTGAACAGGCCTCAATCCAAACAGTCTCCCAGCAGGGACAGTGATCATAAACATATGCTAAATTACTGGGCTCCGATTTGCTTCTCTGTGGAAGACACCATGGACAGATTTGTGACAGGAGAATGGCGCCGAAAAGCCTCCATTTGCCACCATTTGTTCACTTCTTCATAAAATTTTCTTCTGTTCTACCGTTTTTGGAAACATAACTCAACTCTGATCTAATAAGATTATTAGAAATATCAAACCTCACTGCATTTTCTTCTCCTCTTTCTCTCTCACTTTTTTCACTGCTTATAGAGTCTCAATCCCTCTTGCTTTCTTTTTCCCCTGGCACAGAGGTGATGAAAGACCCTGGGGGTCTCCATCATTTTCCCTTGCTGAGTCCTGATCACAGGCCATGAGCCCTCCAGTGTGTGATTATTTTTAAGTCGCTGACTGATCTCTCATTGTTTTAGTGCCGTAGAGGCTGTTTATGTGGTAACACAGTGCTATCTGGGACTCTGGGCTGCTGAGCGTTGTTAGGGGTTATAGCGCACCAGGGCTCTAAACACGTGTGCGGGTGTGAAAGCTCTTCTGACGGGTTATTGAAACGGGGGACAGAGGAGAGAAAGGACAGTGGGAGAGCAGAGGACAGTGTGATACCAGACACCGGTGCTCTCTCCTCTAATTGCTTGCTCACTGTAGAGAAAGTGACAAAAGAGGCTGGGCTGTACAATAATCCACAAAAGGGTCAGATACAGTTCAGAAGGGCATGCACTGTATGACACACAACACATTCGCACACAATGCTTTAACAGTAATGCTCCTGAAAAATTCATGGGAGCCACTCTAGTTCCCAGGGTGTTCATTAGCGTCCCTTTGGACATTTTTTGACAAACAATAGATCCAATCCATCATCTTGTGTCACCCTGAAGTTGTGCAATACAAAACCTCTTTGTGATCCGAAATAAGTTGCGTTTTGTCCTTATACTTTTGCTCCCATATGGTCCCATGTTTGAGTGCATATTTACTCCTATTACCAGGTGCTCTCTGGCTTGTGTAGAGTGACTTCTGGAGAGGATTAGAGGAAGCAGAGCATCCTGGGACAGAGTGAGTAGACATGGGAAACACTTACTCACCCAGAGGCAGCACTCCGTACAGAGCAATGAGCTGTCTGACGTCTGAAAGGGATGGCATGGGCTCAATGTCTGCCTGCCTCAGGCTTGTACCCAGGTAACTATATTCCCCTGGAGAGACAGAGATACAATTTACACAAGCAGGATTAAAACCGAAGCACTTGGAGCATACAAAACCATGATGTAAGTCAGTGACTAATCTTAAAAGTCTGGTTATGGTACGTCAATCCAGCATGTGTAGAGAATTTTACAGATATGAGCAGCTGCACTCACCTGGACAGAGAGACAGATATATAAAAAAAAAACCACAGAGAGGGCATTGACTCATATTTTAACAGATAAATGTGTATCTCTGGCTATTTGCCTTCATTACATCGTGTTGCTGTGGCAACGCTGCTTACTCAACCAAACAACATCAAAATGGGATATTTTACATGTCAGAACTGATGTGGTTTCTATACACAGAACCACACCCATGCCTGGACAAGGTGTAAACATGAAGTGAAACTTTATAAACTTCACTGTAAATGCACATTTGGTTATGCACTCTCTGTTTACAGCCAGTTAATAAGCCGGCCGAAAGCATCTGGAAATGCATTACACATGAAAAAAGGTACACTGGTGATGTTTAGAACGCCTCACATGGTTTCTGAAAAAAATATTTTGATTTCTCTAAATATATTTCTCTGACCTGAAAGAGGCCGTGCATATGTGCATGTGTATTACTACTGACAGCACGTAATCAAGACCAACTGAGGAAGCAACAAGAGAGACTAGATCTGTTGCTAACTTCTGTTTTTACTTTACTGGGAATTATTATCGATGAGGCACATGGAAATTATTCACTCATCCATCCCATTGAGGAAGAGAAACACACGTACGCACACAGATTATGAATCAGTGTGTGGTGGTGACAGTATAGCGTCAGATGTTACTGTGAAGCCCGAAGCTATTGATCCATCTTACTGGGGCCTGAGATACAGATGCAAGAGTTTAGAGAAGCGGGCGATTTAGCGAAGTTTAGCATTGAGCAAAAATGACCTTATGGAATTAAGTACACACTTGGCAAACTACAGCCATATTGGACACTTCAAAAGGAAAGCAGGCTTGAACTGTTCCCAGAAAAGATTTAACATGTATCACATATGAACTGGCAAGAAACTCATGAGTGTATGTGACTGTTTAATACCGAGGTAATCACATAATTTTACGGTCATCGGCTGAATCAGGATGCCTTCCAGAACGAGCTCCTCATATAGTGATTCAATAGTCCTACAGAGACAGGGAGGGAGAGAGAGATGGAAAAATGGAAAACAAGAGCAAAGGAGAAGTTAAGTACGAAGCAGATGAATCACTCAAACTGCATCTGAAATATTATCCATTACGTCATTACACAGTCCTCCCATTATAGACCTCATGCCACATTTTACTACATCTGAAGCTATGTCTCGCTCTTCAACGTCACAGTCCTTTTACTGCTAAATCTTCCAGGCTTTAAATGGACATTTTTACAGAGAGTAACCTGTCAGAATTCCAGGTTAGGTCTAAAAAATAGACTGAGGGCAACTGAGCCAAGATCCTCTGGGCAGCACTGAGTAAATTATAGCCAGGGATGAAAGGAAGATACAAAAAAGTAGCACACAGATCATACAGAACCATGAGATAAATCAGAGAACCAAGCTTAACCCTAAATAAGATTGTTCTAAAAAACTGCAGCCAAAAGTTTGTGGACACCTGACCATCAAACACATATGTGGCTCTTTCCTAAACTATTGCCACAAAGTTTGAAGCACATGATTTTAGTGGATGTATTTGTATGCTGTAGCATTACAGTTTCCTTTGACTGCAAATAAGGGGCCCAACATGTTCCTGCATGACAAAGGCCTGTGCACAAAGCAAGCTCCATGAAGACATGGTGTGCCAAGGCTGGAGTGGAAGAACTTCAGTGTCCTGACCTCAACCCCAGTGAACACCTTTTAAACAAACTGGTATGCTGATTGCAGCCCAGACCTCCTCACCTCACATCAGTGCTCTTTTGGCTGAATGGGCAATTCCCCACAAAAAATATCTTGTGAAAATTCTTCCCAGAAGTATTATAATAGCCATTATTACGACAGAAACTGGAATGGGATGTTGTAAAAAGCACATATGGATTTGATGGGTTATGGATTATAATATGACACACACACACACACACACAGCATCTGTATCTATACATTAGGGATACAAATACTAATACATCAGGATTAAACAGATAATGTGTTCTAACCAAATATGGATACATTCATGTAGAGATAGATAGATAGATAGATAGATAGATAGATAGATAGATAGATAGATAGATAGATAGATAGATAGATAGATAGATAGATAGATAGATAGATAGATAGATAGATAGATAGATAGATAGATACTTTATTGGTCCTGAAGGAAATTCCAAATATCCAGCAGCAATAGAGACAATAACACAAAGACAGGTTGAAAATTGTACACTGTATAGACTAAATTAATGATTGAGACTAAAGGTGAGCATGGGGATTAGGATTGGGATTGGGATCCAGTGGGAGACAACAACTGCATGATTTTATAGTGATATACTTAATACTTGTGTGAGGAAGTGTGAATTTTCATAATCAACAAAATAAACGGCACACTAAATTTCTTTTGTCTATCATCACTGGCTCCAGTAGCCTGAACTAATCACAGTTTTGCTGAGCTCCAAACTAAAACCATATTTCTATCATATTTCTAGACAAACTGGCCCAGGATTCACAAAAGAAATATGCTTTTATTTATAGAGCTGCCTCTCTGTATACCCTGCAGAGACCACACACTGTACACACAGACCACAGGGCTGTATATCTCTGCTGGATCTCTAAAAATATTCATAATTTCATTAGTATTAAAAATATTATCTTGTTCATTTGCACATGTTTTTTATCATTCAAAAAAAAAAATCTTCCCAGGAAATCATACAGGCATTAAAAGATCAGATCAGATATTATTAGGTGGCTAATGTTTTATGTAATATAGTCACATTAGATAAAATGGGTGTCACAGGGCATCTTGTTAAGACCAATTACTCGAGTGATGTAGCTGAGGATGCTATATATACACACACATACGTGTGTGTGTATATATATGTGTGTGTGTATATGTGTGTGAACAGAAATATAAAAATTCAGAAGAAAAATGAGTACATTTACAACTAAATTTATCTTTATCTCTAATGAGAGGCAATGGTGGCAAGGAAAAACTCCCTGAGATGATATAAGGAAGAAACTTTGAGAGGAATCAGACTCTAAAGGGAACTCATCTTCATCTGGGTGACACTGGAAGGATTATAAATAATGTCCTTTCTACAACTGTATATATTCAAGTGGAGTTGCTGTTTCTTAGAATATAAAAAAATGCTAGTGATAAAAAAGTGTAAGATGTTTAACACAGGAAACATGGTAAAAAAAGTGTAAGATGTATAAATGTGGGAGATTTAAGGTTCACTGTTGGAACAATTTCGAAGTCTGACCACATAAAACACTAAAACTCGTTTCAAGTCTCAAAACACCCCACAATCATGTCCTTGAGCGGGCTCTTTAATAGACATATAAAAGTCATAATCCCTTGTAAACATGTTTTTCATATATATATATATATATATATATATATATATATATATATATATATAAAAGTTCTCTTTTATTACCAACCTGTCTGCTGTAAAATCTTTCTCTTTCTTCTTCTTCTTTTTTCCACTCTTCTTTGCTTTCTTTTTCTTCTAAATTGAAAAACAGCAGATATAAACATGTCAAACTAGGGCAATGACAGTCAATCAAATATCAATTTATAATATAGTCAGAGCTTTTGAAGCCGCTGTTTTGGGTTAAATCTGTCAGTGTACTGGCTGGTAAATACGCTCTGAACCAGGAACACGACTGCAATGTTGCAAACCAATGTTTGCAAAAATGACACTTGACAAAACATCTGGCCCATGGTGAGCGATGCACTCGTGCAAATGCTTATAAACACAGTTTCCAAGTTTCCCTGATACGAGCCCATGGGCCATAAATGACTCTGTTTGTTTATGGCTCTGATTAGTGATGCACTGAATACAGGCTTGAATGCGATCACTGCAACCCTGGAACCCTGGGTTTTAAGGAATTTCCATGTAACATGTGCTGATTGTGTGACTCATCATGTGATTTTAGTGTGTCTCACTGCATTATATTACCTAGAGTGCTTGCACTTCAGGGAGGTTAAAAGTTCAATTATGACTTTCGGTTCAAGAATGAAAATGTAAAACTGCCTGAATTTAATTTCTGACAACACACTACTATGATGATATATTGTGATAACAAAATCTGAATTAGTTCTATTTAATACTGTATGACTAATACGTACACTTTATTTTAATAATACGCCATGAATAGGCATGCTGTTTTAGGAAAATAATCAATCACTCAACGACTCAAGTGTTTCGCCAACGTTAACATTTTATTAAAGATGGATCCACACCGTACTTTTTATCCATTTATAGTTAGTGTGTGTTGTGGAAAAGCAGTTAAATTACTGAATAGTAAGCTATTTTTTGTAACCTTTAAAAGCAGGACAACCACCAAACACGCCAATTATTAATCAGAGAAAATTGTCTTCTAAAACAACTTTGCACCAAGAGCAAACATCCTAACCTTTTAAATCATTTTAAATGAGAAAAAATATAAGCAGTTCCAAAATTGTGTAAAGCTTGCCATGTGGCTGCAGTGTTAGTACATTCCAATATGAAGCAAAAATATTTTGTATAACGTCACTCACGGACTGGCGTCTTATAACAGTGTATACTCAGGGTCAGAGGAGGGTCAACACTGAATTTAAACCCAAGCATTTTAAATTTCTTTAAAACAAAGAAATCTCTTGTCATCTTTTGGCTGTTTTCATCAGCCAGTAAAAAAGGGAGGGAATCTCTGTCGGACACTTAAGATGTCATCACTGCATGGTAAGCCTGGGTGTGTTGCCTTTTTATAGAGTGCAAGTTGTAAACATTGGTAATTATACAGCACTTAGCACATGTCTTCATTTCTTTTATTTTTTATGAATATATTTTTCCTCTGGCAAACAATACATCATGCTTTATTCTTTATTCAAAAGAAATTTCAGTTCCTTTACCAAGAGAAATGATTTAAACCAAGCATTTTATAGTTAGGAATAAATTCCTAGCAGACACTCAGCCCATGCTTGTTTTATGAATATAATCCAGTTGTTTGAGTAACTATCTGAATATTCTATAAAAAAACGCTTTTCATTTGATAGATTTGTGTTGTTCAACACTCTTTCTCACAGTCGATCTATAGACTGTATTTCTCTGTGGCTAAAAGCAACTCAACACTTTGGCCCTCTACTTTTTCCGAACTCCACCACCTGCTGAATGACTCACACACTTACACAGTATTTATCTTTCTAGGCATAATACTTATCTTGAACGGATGCTGGACAATCCGAATCAGGAAGGGATGTAAAGTGATTGTTTTGTAAAGTGACAAAACAGTTATATAACTCTAATGCTCCAAAACAAAACACTGTCAGCTCACATCATCAAGAAAAAATGAAGATGCTGGCCAAACTCAAAAAACATTTTTATGGCCACGCCTCAGTGTAAAGAGCCAAAGACTTTTTGTCATGACATTATCAGAAAAAGATAAAATCCATGGAGGCATAACGTTTAACCTTTCAGAGCCTCAAGTACTTGGGATGAATAAAGTATCTATCTATCTATCTATCTATCTATCTATCTATCTATCTATCTATCTATCTATCTATCTATCTATCTATCTATCTATCTATCTATCTATAGTACGCATAATTGGCTTGTCATACATTTGATTTAAAAATTACCGTGCTATTTGCTCTGGGCAAACATAACATGGAACTGGGCAGCAGATTCGAGCTATAACTTGCTTGTTTGGCTATCTGATGAATTTATGATGTATTCACCTTCGAGAGTATTGAAACATTAGGTCCAAGTTCACATTTTACAGGAATACTTATTTTGGATTTATTGATGTTTGGATTAAACTTATTCAATTAAAGTGAGTGGTCAAATAGGCGAATGAGTATAATAATGAATACATTATGATATGATAATATTGGGTTGTATTTTCCTCCATCGTGAAACCACCTAGCTATGCATCATAGGCCCTATTTAGAATATCACTGATTTAAACATCTTGTACTTGGCAAGGAAAGAAATCCTGAAGTAACATAACACTCAAGATGTATTATGTTACAGAGACATGCTCTTGAGACAAGGCTTCAGAAGGAGACAGAGTTACACATTATTTAAATTAATCAAAGTTTGATTCATCCCATAATTAAACAGGAACAGATTTGTACTCACGGCACAGAGAAATCTGTGGATTGTTGCTTGTGTCAAAAGATTAATATCCATCTCTATGCATACATACATTCCACATGTGGAAAGTGAAAGGCTGATTTGTCTGTCAAAATTGTTAAGCGTAAAATGTCACTGAATCAACGTGCCAAGTATGTAGTTGAAATATTCGCTTGTGCAGACATGCCGTAAGTTCATGTGAAGATGCAAAGTGTTTGGAAGAAGGAGAAACAACTAAACTCACTCTAGAAAATGCAGAAATGCAGTTGGCTTGCATACTGTATACAATGGAAAAACAGAACACACAGCATCCGCCATGCACGTATACACACGCATACATATATAAGCACAGTAATTACAAATCAGGGCCATTTCAAAGTCTTAAATGCGAATGACTTGGCGGGAATTTCTCTTTGGATGTTTACTACGGCATACAATTGTTTTGGGAAGAAACATCAACTGCAACATCCTGCTTCTTATCCACCAGCAAAACCCACATCTGGCCCTGCCTGTAGCATACGTGTGTGTGTGTGTGTGTACGTGTGTGTGTGTGTGTGTGTGTGTGTGTGTGTGTGTGCACGTGTTTGTGCCAAAGGTGGTGGGAAAGCAGAGTCCTATCAAAACACAAACTGACAAGGGCAAGACTGTCTCACAAACTGACAAGGGCAAGACTGTCTATCTGCCTCTCTGTTCTTCTAACATTCTTAGCGGTCAGTGTGTGACTCACCACTGGCTCTCATCACTCTAACATCAATAGGCCCCTTCAAATCCTGTATGCATTCACGCTGCATGCTGTGTGGCAAAGAACTGCAGATGAAATCGACCAAACAACATAAAACACACCAGTTCCTATCAGGTGCTGAGCAACATCAGTGTCAGTACATTCTGTGCACTACAAAGAGGTTTTTATTTAAACACAGCCCTTATTATACGTTGATATAAGCGAGAGCAGTGTGCTGGGGTTCATCACCTTTTTATTAGCCTTTTTCCCTTTTTTCTTCTTTTTGCCCTTGTCTCGGTCCACTACTAATTTGAGATTCTTCAGTTCCTGCCTCATCAGCTCATCTACCTGTGGAAAAACAAGCAGTTAAACGTAGGAGTTTCATCTAAATATGGTCTGTTTTCTATTATGTTGTAAAAAAAAAGATATATTTCATATAGCAGCTTCCAAAACTCTGAGTACACTACCAAGAACTATTTTGATTTCATAAACATACAGATATTCATACATACGCATTAACATATGTTAACATACCAAAAACATATGCTATTTATACCAAATTTAATGGTCAAAAGGTGTTTACTATAAGAAGCATGACTCAGAGAGTGTTTCCCCACAGCTATGAATATCATAATACACAGACCAGGCATAACATTGTGACCACCTGCCTAATATTGTGTTGTTCCCCCTTTTACTGCCAAAACAGCCCTGACCCGTCATACACTGTGTATTCTGACACCTTTCTATCAGAACCAGCATTAACTTCATCAGCAATTTGAGCAACAGTAGCTCATCTGTTGGTTCGGATCACACGTGCCAGCCTTCACTCCCCACGTGCATCAGTGAGCCTTGGCCACCCATGACCCTGCCTCCAGTTCACCACTTTTCCTTCCTTGGATCACTTTTGATAGATACTGACCACTGCAGACCGGGAACAGCCCACAAGAGCTGCAGTTTTGGAGATGCTCTGATCCAGTCTTCTAGGCCTTAACAATTTGGTCCTTATCAAACTCGCTCAAATCCTCATGCTTGCCCATTTTTCCTGTTTCTTACACATCAACTTTGAGGACAAAATGCTCACTTGCTGCCTGATATATCCCACCCATTAACAGGTGCCAATTATAATCAGTGTTATTCTCTTCACCTGTCAGTGCTCATAATGTTATGGCTGATCAGTGTATATACAGAATATCATATTAATTAAATAATAGTATTGTAACTTACACAGGTCTTGTATGCCTGGTTGCATACCATGGTGAATGCTCTACATGAACTGGTTTAAAGAATGGCAGGATTCTCCAGTGTCAACTAATCTTTCAGTTACACTAAATACTAAATAATTTAATAAATATCTCCAGGAACTATAATGTTTTTTCCTTACATAATGCATTATTTAACACCCTCTTGGTTCATTCTTGGTGCAACATACAATACAGCATCATTCCATTTGATAAACAAACAAACTAACTAACAAACAAATAAGTAAATAAATTTAAGTAAATAAGTATTTTTCCTTTCTATTTCAATATTTATTTTATGGTTAAATGTGTGCACGTTTGTATTCAGTAATTGAATCTCAATATTAGAAACCTACTATTATTTCTTTTGCATTAGTAAAATTATTAGTCAGTTCGTACCTGCCTCAGCTGTGTTTAAACGTGAGAAGTGTTTTTACACGTGAGAAGTTGGACATGAAAATGTACTATTTATGCTAATTATCCAATTACTCTTCATTGCACAAAATTAAAACTGAAACAGTCCTTGTCTGCCTTAAAGCTCGTCTCCACCACATCATTACATCATTTCTGTCTTTAACCACTAAAAGTAAACACACATAGAATTATAAAGTAATTCTTAGGGAACAGCAATATGTACACAAGTGAATCTCTCTGAGAACTAATTTTGCAGTTTTTGCTTACTGCGAGGAACAGAGTTTACAGTCTATGTTGTTTTTGTAATTATTTTTTTCTAGCTTTTGTCTGGAGAAATTGTGCATGGTAGAATGGACTTTGTGTAGTTTTATTTTTAAGTTTTAATCAATCTGTAGTAAGTATAATTAACATTTTGAATGTTTGTCATATACTAGTGTGTATATAAGTGTATAGTCTAGAATAGGGTATATTTTGAAATTTTAGAAGAACTCTTACCTGAACTCTGACCTCCATTTCCACTTCCATTCTCTTCTCCTCTCGCACCAGTTCAGGGTCAAAGTGCTGGTGGAAGTTCTGGCCCTCGTCTCGGGCCTGCCAAACCTCTGCCACACAATACAGACACAGACAGACAGACAGACACACCACAGTAAATAAGGAAATGCTCCAGAAACAAAACAAACAGTATGAATGACAAGCCTGAACATATTCATAACACAATCAGCTGAAAACCATTTAATGAAACAATAAAACACCAAAATAAAGTAGAATCGTGGTCCCACTGTTTAGTTCCATTTTTTTTATAATGCTCCTTTTGGGACACTGATCTTTGAACCACTAACAGAGGAAGCACAGGTGCTGGTGACCGGGTGAGAATGTTGAAGGTGATTGTCCTCACTGTCACACTCTCACGCGCAATATCCTGACAGGAAGTGCATTTCCGCGCACTTCCTGTTCCAGTACAGGACAGTGTGCCAGGCAGATACAGGGCCTGACTGACTGACTCACAGCTTCTGAGGACAGCTGACTCTTAAGCCTATTATGGATGCTCAGATTTGTGCTAATTAGCTAAGGAGTAAAACACGATGGGGAAAATAATCAGCAATGCATTGGCAGAGGTTTATCACCATGAAGTTACCGATCACCTGAAGTGTCCTATTCTTCTTACATCACAGCCACTTTAACAAGACATGTTACTGAGACGTTACTGCTTTATCTCTGACTGGGACAAAGCACTGACACCAGAGTCTCAATTCAATGTTAATTATACCACAGGGCTGTTGAATTCTTGAATCTGACCAGGCAAAATGTGTGGATGTTAATGTTGTGCACACCTCAGTCAGCTAAAATTCCAATCAGAAGTGTATATTAATACACTCATTCTAAACCATGCTGCTCTAGAATGCTGAAAATGAATCACCTTCTGACAAATCATGAGCATTTGACAGCTCTGTGGTATAAAACTCAATTTGTAAACATGAAACATCCAATAAAACATGATCATATTGGTAAACTGCCATTCCTCATTCACCAACTAAAGCTGTTCATGGAAATGTGTTAGTCCTATGACTGATTCCTGGACTAGCTAGTTGATGTGTTAATGTGTGGTCAAGTGGCTCAGAGTTATCGAACTATAACAGGAAGATAATATGAGAAGCACTGGACTACAGAGAGATAATCGCAAACTTTAACAGTCTGTGTAGAAGTGTATACCTAGTGCTATAAAAGTTCAGAACCTTAAACATTAACTATCATGTTATTACATGCTGTTAGATTGAAGACAGAAATGCAGTGTTCTATGAGTTTTTTCTCTTGTTGTGGTAACTCGATAGATTTCCATCCTTCATTGTTAGAAAAGCCTGCCTACTGAAAACAGTATCTTTAACCTGTTCTTGTTCTATTTTTTGCAATAGTTATCTAATGTGCCCAGAAACATCTTTAGGACCAGTGTTATCACAAATTCATTTGATGGTACCCAATATGAATTTTAATTTTGTCCTCATATTAGCAATAAAAATATTTAACTATATTTAGCAATTGTATAAGTAATATTTACGGGAAAAGATAGGAAAAGCTCCTTTACATGTTTGGTAATCCGTCTGATGACAGGTGTGTCTGTGCACAATTGAGAGTGAAAATATACAATCAAGATCATGTGTCAGGGACAATCATGTTTTTGTTTGAGTCTAATCTAAATATTTTTATTTCACCTTATCACCTTCCGGTCAAAATGACCTGTGCAGCATTTCTGCACTTTTTGCAGTATTTCTCCACTGAGGTCTTGACCATCAGTGCACCAGTGAAAATGAGGTTCTTTAAAATCTGCTATCTAAACAAAACCTTTAAAAATTGTCCAGCAAATCGATTCGAGTCATGAACCTGCCTACATGACTGACAACTCGTGAGTTGTTTTATCAGATTTAGCAGAGAGTTGAAGGGCACCATTGAAGCTAGTGCCAATGAAAACTAAAAATAAGCTTTAGACTTTTGAAATGGGATCTCCTGCCAGGGTCAGAGGTCAACCTGTGCTCCACAAGGTCTGCTTTTTGAGGTCACAATTTCCAAACATCCCCAGGCAATCTGATCTACATAATTACCTTAGCGCTTCAGTGGGGCGCATTCACGCAGACTAGCCTGTTTGTTTGAAAAGGACATACTGAAAACAGGCAGCTTTTTAAAGAGAGAAAAAGAGCGATTTATTGAACTCAGTCCAAAACTGTGAAGGGGTACAGAGAGAGAAAGCAAGCCGGCGATGAAGAAGGAGAGGGAGAGGGACAGAGAGAGAGAGACACAGCTGACGGTGATCCAAAACGTGACACCATCTGTGAATTTCATGCTAGCTGGACATTTGACAAACCAGTGTTACATAGAATGATGACTTGGCACATAGAAGACCACACACATATGTGCAAACTGGACATGGACTGTGTAGAGCTCATCTACCATCTACCACCTGGGGACGGGCTGAAAGACACTCGAGGGCTGGAGTGTGCTTGGTTTTACCGCTCCTTCTCTGATCTATAGTGTCCTGCAGTGCTCATCATTTGGCTTTTCATTAATGTGTCATTAGTATGCCAGTGAGCATGTGGTGAGAGAACTCCTCTCTTTCAGCTCTTTTGCTCTCGGAAGGATGCAACCTTTTTGTTTTCGATTCATTCTGAAGCAGGAAAAACGCTTCTGAGTTAGAAATACTTTCTAAGGTACAGGCCCTTCTGGCCTGAGTTTAAAATCAGATCCAACATCCAGCCAGAGCATCACGATACCACTGGACAGGAAGGGAGTTCTCCATGTTGTAGATCACCCGGAAAGTCTGAGACAAAGAGGACAAAGGGAAAATAGATAATAGGTATTTAGTCCACTTATCGGTAGGAAAATTTTGAAGACAGCAATTTGACCAAATATTGACAAGATATAATAAATGGTGATGGATCGAGATTTTACATTTAAATCCTGACAGCAGTTGTGTGTGTGTTCCAGTCTTTCCATGACCATGTGTGTATTTTTAGCTGCAGCTCTTCTGCTACTTAGTGTTCTGTGAAATATTAAGCAAGACAGCAGATGATGGAAATTCCCTTAAAATGTTATAGACATCCATGTTAAAATAAGATAAAGACAGAAATAAGAGACAAGAGAGTGTTTGAGAGAAAAAAAAAGAAAGACGCTTTGGGAAATCTTCCAACAAGCCCAGACAAGTGTCCTCCTTCTTATCATATGTCCTAATGGCTTTCTCGTACTCAGTGCCAGCGATCCACAACCAGAGTGTCAGCGGTTTCCCAGTGAACACTGGGTCTCTGTGGGACAAGGCAGCCTTCCGTCTGATGCTGTGTATCTGGGTAAATACAGACCTCACCTTTCTGCTCCATTACAACTAAACAAACCCGTTGAATAATAACGTTCCAATTACTGACAGCTGATAAAACAGAGCTGAGGCTTTAGAATTGGTGAGTCTCCACAGCCAGGCTGCTTAGTTTTAATCACTACTCAGACAGACCAGATGTGCAACTCTGCTTTAAAAGCTGCTTTCCTTTAAAAAAAAACCAAAAAAAATAATAATCCTCGCTTTTGGGAGATTAACTACAAAAAAATAGCTGATTAATTATAAGCTGTGGTGTATTTTGGAAACCCCAATTAACCTTAAGTAAATTCCATGATTAGTTTTTAGTCTTGGAATCATTCATGTTTTATAAACTGGTAACTGGTAAACTGAAATATGCTTTTTTCATTCAGTCTAGACATTTTACAGCTTATGCAATGTCAGTGTCTTATTAGTGTAGAGTCACTTCATCTATTCGACCTCTGATGAAAACCTTACAGAGGGCAGCAAAGCTAATGAGCATTGAGGATTGCAGTTATAAGTCAGGAGTCGAGAGCTGGAACTCATTGTGGCAATACTGTGATTAACGTTTGAGAGGTGAGCTCAATAGCCTGCTTTTCATTATAGCTCTTAGCTTCATTCTCTAAGAATGTAGCCTTATGATCCCAGGGTTGTGTCAGGTGACATGTGGAGGGAAATTGTAATGGAAACAAATGAAGTGGATTTGACTGGGTAGATAATTGCTTCCTACAAAACACAGAGCTGTTACCCAACTGCTTTTATAGACAGTCACGTGTAAATGTACATAGACCCTTTCCTTCCAGTACTGTCAGTCACAGGTACACACACCTCCATATACTCTCCTACACCAGACTGTCGATATATAGACAGGGGAAGGAGAGAGCTTGGGACGCTATCACACCTGTTAATGTTTTTATTTTATTTTTTCTGTTTATTGTAGTTATTTGGCAATGAAAGCCAAATAACTTTCTGAGTGATTAAGGGCCATAAAAGTTTTGGAAAAAAAAAACAAAAACAAAAATCTCCCTTAGTTACAAATGAGTTTGAACATGCTACTCCTAGTAGGAAAATAAGTTAGCAATCTAATCTTAATGGACATCTGGACATCTAGCATCATATATTTAATGACCGGTGAGATAAATAAATACATTGAGCAGCCCTCTATTATAGGCTAGACTGTCTAAATAATTAAAAAATATTTACAGGGATACTTATATTTTCACTTTGAATGACAGAGTCAAGCTTCAGGCAGTGTCCGTGTTAAAGAAAGAATATGGAATGACCTGTTAGGGGGTGTAATGTGTTTTCGGCAGCTAAAACATAAAGAAATGATTTGAATGGCAAGGTCAGTACTTTTGTTTTTGCTATACGCTGAAGACACTGATGAATATGAGATCATGGAGCCTTTTGTTTGAACCTGGCACCTTTTGTTTGAACCCACCTATATTTCATGGGATTACAAATATACCTAGGTGTGCCCTGTTTGATTGTTGAAAAAATTAAAGTGAGCCCTTGGGTTTTGAATGTGAAGACTACTTTTGTTGTTAAAAAGTACAAACCAACATGAAGACCAGAGAGCTGTCTGTGGGAGAAAATCAAGTTATTCAGAGCCATTTCACAAGCATTGGGCATAGCCAGTACAGCAATATGATTTATCCTGAGAAACCACTGGGGTACTAACAAGCAGACAATGAGCAGTTTGGCCTGTGAGAGTTCTGAAGAAAAACCTTAAAAAATCAGTCTGAGGAAGACCCTCCACAGGGCAGGGGTAAAGGTATGAGAATCTAACGTTTGAGCACTCAGTCGTCGGCTTGGTGCAGTTTGTAAGTAAGGGATGTGCAACCAAATATTAAGAATTATTTACTTTAAGCTTGTTTGTTCCTATACTTTTGCTAACCTAGAAAATGGGTGTGTTGCCACCATAGGTACCATGTTATAAATTGTTTAACATATATAAGATGCAAATATCAGGAAAGGAAAGCTGAAGTTCTGATCTATTGTCTTATAGTCATCTTTTGATCCCAAACCCCAGGGTTTGACAGCGGTCTGCTGGTGGAAAATGTAAACTTGACTCTCGGATGTTCCACAACATTTAAACTAACTATAAAGTATTAAAATGCATAATGTGTCATTCATTAATAAATGAACCATTACATTCACTGCTACATCACTATGATATAAATGTAAGCACACAATCCTGCTGATATATAAAAAATAATGGACTTAACATTTGTCAAGTGAGAAGCCAATTCTGGATGTGCTATTATGAAGAAAGAATGAACTTTGGAGTGGTACTGGTCCTCTGCCTTACCACCTTCATTTATAATTCCATACATATTGAAGAATGACTTTGCAGGCCCTGCTACAGTGGCTTTAAAGCATTATGTTTATAGTATCTGTTCTAAATTGGGTTTTAAGAGGCCTCTTTAACTTTTTATTAGTGTTTGTGTGTGGTTGCTGAATGCCACAGACCATTCTATTTTATGGATGCTGTGTGTTAAAACTGCATCATTTAAGATATCCACATTGTGATATATTGGATTTGCATTTGGTTTGCTATTAATAGTGTAGTATCTACTGAATACTTCGATCAGAAATGCACTGTTCACCAGTGATACACAAGCTTATTGCACCATCTTTACGTGGGTTTTTCATTGTACCTAACTGCTGCTATGCCTACTCTACATACACAAACATACAAGACCAAATGAAGACGTAGCCTCAGTGACCACATCAAAGAATGCTTCAGCCATTATTACCAGAGCTGTTGAAACCCCTTACCCTAGCACACTCAGCTATATAAGTACACATGTAAATCTCCATTAGCTTAGCCAACAGTGATGACAGTGATAGGAGCAGATGCTGTGCAGCTGTGCAGTGATGTGCCTCATGGCATCGTTTGGATTTTCAGATTCACAGACACGCATGTGTTCATGTACAAAAAGTGTAACCTTAACCACATGAACAGACTAATAAGACTTTCTTCTAAAGTGAGCCTACATGATTTTTAAAACGTTGACTGATTTCAATCTGCAATTCATGAGGTGCTTGTGGGACAAGCTGTTCTACAAGTATAAATCAGAAAAATGCAAAAAACATGTTGTGTCAATTAAGTTGGTGTCATAGGTCTGCTGTGTCTGGACCTTCAGGTCTACAGGTGAGTGGTGGTGTTAATGCAAGAGGAGATGGATTGCAGTTCTGAGGAAGGAAGGGAGGAGAGGAAAGGAAAAGAAGGAGGAGGTGATGGCTGACCCAAAACAGGGCCTCAACCTAACCCTCGTTCTTCTGATAGACAGGCCAGGAGAAGATGGATGAGCTGTTCTGCGATAAGACTGCTTGAACTCAGAACCTTTCACATTCTAACAATGATAACGCATGGCAGGCTGGACTCTGAAGTTATGGATATTTTTGGATTAGCAAGGCATGGGTTGTATGTGGAGCCTTTACAGATTTACTTTTCAATAATGCTCCAGCAAAGTATCCAGGAGACACTTCATATTGGAATTTGACTTGATTAAACTCTTAGTGCTGAACCAATTGCTCCCCATTGAGACATTTATGTATACACACACTTGCACATGAGATTTGTGGAGGTCCAGCTTTCTCTAGTGTCAGCACGGATCATTGGGTTACAGAAGCATGACCTGGGATCCTCACTTCCTGTTAAAGTCAAACAGAAAGTAGCGCTTCATTACAGACACACGTTGAGGGGTCGGGAGGAAGTCATATTGATTTTTCATTCACCGTACCATAGAAAGACTGTGGCACTCACAGATATGGATCTTAGAAGGAGAATCCTGGGGCCCAGGCATTTTAATTAGGCATTTGGCCAGACAGCATGAAGTTTATGCAGCTGATGGATTGTAGATGGATCAGCAGGGAACTACAGATTTTTCAGAGCCAAAACAGTTGGAAAGATAGCAACAATTCTCATTAACCTTTGGAGCAGTAGGTATTTCACACACAGACATTTTGTGTATGATGTATGTGTTTGAATATTAGACTTAAACGTGCAGTTATTCCTGGAAGATGGAGCATGTGTGATTGAGTTTAATAAACAGATGTTTTCTGATAAATGACTGCACTCAGTATCAGTGTGAGGAGATACAGTCTCCAGTCTCTAGACTGTCTTGTCTATGTCTTGTATTTATCTCGGAAAGTCAAAAAAGAGAGATAATGAGAGTGAGAGGGGCTTTAAGTGGGTGAGAGAATGCTCTTGACTGCTACTCTTTCTCATCTTTGACTATAGCCCTATCATTACAGTGGGTACTGGACTCTATTTTAGACACATCTGCCCACAAATATTCTACTGACTACTGACATTATTTACACATGAAAATGGCCACACATTCGTTAATTTATATATTAATTCATCTTCAGTGACCTATGTATCTGGTGATTACTGAAGATGAATGAACAGAAGGGAGGTATAAACCCAGGCTGTCACCATACACATACACACACATTTGTACACTCATTCACACCTAGGAGCAATTTAGCTTAGCTTGAAACTATAGAGATGTCTTCATGCCTAATCCACAAATAAATGATCTGAAAAATGCTTTCACTTTCTGTCACACCTTAGTGAGGTTCATTTAGTAAAATCTAATATAGAAAGATGCATAATAAAGGCATGAGTTTTAACCGAGGGAGTAAGTAAATGAGAAGTGATAACTCCAGGGGAGTAAGTAATTGGGAAGTGGTCAATGTGTTGGACAACTGATTGGAAGGTTGTGAGTTTGAATACCAGGACCACCAACTGCCGCTGCTGAGCCCTTGAGCAAGGCCCTTAACCCTGAAATGTTAAGTTGTATAAATGAGATAAATGTAAGTCGCTCTGGATAAGGCAGTATTCAATAAATGTAATTGGGGTGTAATCTAAGCTGTTTTCTGACTGTGTTATAGGACATTTGGGATTAGAAATGGAAAAATAAGTGTGGTTTTATAATGCAGACAAAAACAGCTGAGCAGGTATTACCGCTGAAATTGATTAACTAATTGTAGAAAGGGCAGTGGCTCCTATGTTATTCACTCAATATATTGCATACTCAATGTCCACTTCAAGCAATCCTACAATATGGGGTCACATTGCTTGCATGGGGTTTACTGACTGTGACCCATCTGTTGCTACCTACAATGTGTCATCCCCCCTTGCCCCTGTTGATCAATGAACAGCTGACCAGTTATTTGGGTAATGGGCCATTCTCAGCACAATAGTGGCACTGATATGGAAATGTGTTTTGCACTGGTGTGAGTATATTAGACATAGTAGTGTTACTGGTATTTTTGGACACCTTAATGTCAGGCTTAGAACAGTCCTGCAAGCAGAAAAATATCCAACTTGCATGTCTGTGGTGAAAAGCTGACACTGACAAAGGCCCAAACTGTGTAAGGAAAAAATGAGCAATAGAAAAACATGTGGACATTTCTAATAAAATGGCTAGTAAATCCCAACAACACTACAACTCTGCTAACACTCATGAAGAATCCAGCAAGGATTGTCCACATGCCAAAACACAGATTTCAAAGGTCAACCTAGTAGATGATTTTAGCTGATAATTTATTTTCTGGCTTCCTTATTACTGGATGGGATATTATTAAATTTTCTTTCTAATTTTTGTGTGGCTTGGCGGTTAGCACATTTGTCCAAGGCTGGGGGTTGAATTCCCACCTCTGTTTCGTTTATTTACTCTGGTTTCAATTGAAAGACAAGTGTTGTAGGCTGATTGGCATGGATAAAACTGTGTGAACAGGTGTGTGATTGTTCTCAGCAATGGGTTGGCACCTTGTCCAGGGGGCTCCTGCCTCATACCCCAAGTCCCCTGGGACAGGCTCCAAGTTCTCCACGACCCCATGCATATAATAAATGCTACAGACTATGAATGAATGGATGAACCTTGTCTACATGGTAGATATTGGAATAGTAATTTAATTTAGAAACTGTTTAATTTCTACTGGCTTTGCCAGGTCGGACTGTGTTTTGGCAGCTGATAGATGCTCACAGCAAGCCGGATTTGTCAACAGAATCCTTGATGTAGGCTACGATATTCATATAATATCTTGTCTTTGTTTGTCTTTTGGTGTTTTTAAGATTTATACTGTATATAGCACTTACTGTATATTTAGGTAGGTAGACCTGATGAAATGGCCAATGAGCATAGTTACAAGGGATATGTTACTAAAAAGTGTTGATTGCCTAAAATGAAAACAAGTACCGCGTACAGTACAGTGGAACATTGTGACATTAAGTGAAAACTGTATCCCCCTTTTTCCATCACTCACCTCTGTATATCTTAGCTCCCTCAAACACAGTTGGAAGAAAGTTACTTGGGCTCATCTTCCATCCCTCCTCCTCCTCCTGAAAACACACAAGCACTCTCTGTATTTTGGACATTTTCATTCATTACCCCATGTATGGTGTGTTGAAACCTGACTTTAGAAATAGAGAAGGCCTTTGAGAGTTATTGGGGACATTTAAAGGCGAGTTATGGATACGTCTGCTGAAAGGAGCAGAGATCAAAGCCAGGGTGCCATAGTCCGGTGCTCTGTGATACCCAGAGCCTCTGGGTTAATGATGTCGATCAACGGTAGGGGAGTAGGGCGTAATGCTGTGAGCATGATTTACAGCTGCTGGTGTTTTCCTTCCCACAGTTGGGGGTCACACATTAAAACCTAATCACTGTCCCCACACACTCGGACAAATGTTTGTTTTGAGGGTTGCACGCAGCCGGGTTGTGGAGCATATCTCCGTTTAGGAGCAGCGTTATGTTTTCACAAGAAATAAGGCATCCTGACACACTTTGTTTTATGACTGCACTGCTTTTAAACTCATTTCTCCATTAGTGGTTAATGGGCCCCAGTAGAGACAGAAATCTGTCTGGAAATATAGAAGAATCTTAAGTGCTCTATAATACAATCCAGTAATGTATGGATGTGGTCATGGCATAAGGCAGGGCATTTCCTTATGGATCGAGCAGGCTTTACTGTAGAAGCATACAGCTTGGCTAGCGAGCAAACAAATGACTGGTTTAAGTTTAATTAAATTCAGACAGCTGGTTAAAGGTTGTAAATATTAGCTAAACCCAGTCTGGACAAACTGTTAAACATTCTCCTGATGCTGTTTTTATTAAACACAGTGGCTCCCATTTAAGCACTGGAGCTGTACCTAGTCATCAGTAATACATTGCTACACTTCAGTTCGACACAGCCACAGTCTTTAAGAGGCACTAAAAAACCTATGAGAGCTTTGACGAAAATTCCCTCTAATGACCCACTCAACTTTCAGCAGGAAGCGCTGATTTTTGAAGAGGCTCAAAATTGACCTTTCACATCAGTCCTCTGCAGGTATCAGTAGCTCAGTTCCGTAATGAGAATAACAGGTGCTCTTATTAACCAGGGAAGGAACAAAGGCTCTATTCTATAACTGCAGACAGTAATCACTTTGAGTGGGTATTTGTAATGCTCAACTGCTTTGCAGTTAGCTACTACCGGTATTGGTACAACAGTCTGGGTTCAGTGCTCCAAGAAAGAACACTTGTAGATATACTAGGAAGGATTTAGAGCACTTAAAATTGTTTAGATTGCACAATAAGTAGCAGTGTCAGTGTTAATAGTGTTCAAATTTGGATAAGGAATTTGCAGAAGAATGCTGTAGGCTTCCAGTAAAAGCCAGTCAGATTCTACATTAGCTCATATTTGTTTATTTGGACTAGTTATACTGAAAGATTTTGGAATCTGTTAGGGGAAAAATAAGAAGATGACACAGCTGCATAACAAAGAACTTAACAAATGGCATGTATTGCTGTATTAGACTGCACATGCTCAGAAAGCACTGTCTAATTTCTATAAAGAACATGAAGTACATTTCTAAAAATGATTTTAACAGAGAGAGGTCATTTGTTCTAAGAGTAGGAAAGTATGAAAGTAGGAAAAAAAGACTATTCTATGTTAATATGAAAAATATTTCTAAAAGCTGTGTTAATATAGTTGAAAACTAGGATTAATATAATGCTTACTAGTTAAAATGGATTTCATTATTTCTACTGAACAATTGTTGTTATTTTAAAATTGTTTGAACAGTTTTATTTTAAATCTGAATAGCTGTACTATGCAAACATGTGACTTAAACACCACTTGTCACTGTACAAAACATCCTCAACCGTTAAAACAATTAGAAGCACAGAGTATATCCTTGGTGAAAAGGACAGGCAGAAAGGACAGGAAAGAGTTAAGAATGAACAGGGTACAGGTTATCGGGACAGAGCAGGACACTGGAGACACGCCTTGTTGAAGTCAGAGATATTTCCTGAGAGCAGCTTCAAGAATAAACATCCTCGCCATCCTTCATCCTAGCCTGGGGCTAAGGAATTAACATTCTTTCCTTCAAGCTTGGTATTTTATATGCCTTTAGCTGTGCGTGAGAGCACCACATAATATTTGTGTTCCGTTTTGTACACAGCTGGAATTGTACTACCGGAAACCTAAGGCAACAATCCATCATACCCTGATAAATGTAACGGCTGGAAAGTCACGCCTTTGTTAACTTTGAACTTGTAGTTGCCACTGAGACGTGTACTGCACGGTCAATTATACACTACAGATCCTAATAACATAATGACACATAAACTGTTCTCACAATAAGTTCACTTCACTTAAATACCCATTAACCTTTCGGGGTAAAAAGCAGAAGTAAAAAGAGGACTTCAGTTCACTTGAATTCAAATCACTCGAGCCAGTGAGGTTACTAGGGAGATGGAAGAAGACTTTGGGAAAAGCATTATAAAAAGGGGAAAAGTAAATGCTCTCCCACTAAGCATGTGAATGCCAGCTGTGTGATTTGGCTTTCGAGATTCCTGACTGCTCAATTTGTCATGACCACTAAAGCAGTAATGCATGCTCTGAATTAACAGCATCTAACTCTCAGATGTGGATCAATAAACAGGGCTTCTGCTAGATTCCTCTCGCATATTCTTTTCATTTTCATCATTTTCATCAATACTTAAACTTACCGCTGTATCAGCATCCCTCCCTTTGCCTTTAGTCTTTCCCTTCTTGTCTTTCTTCTTGTCCTTTTCAGCATTTTTATCTTTCTTCCCCTTGGAATTTTTCTTCTTCTCTTTCTCTTGTTGTTTAGCGGCTAGCTCAGCAGCAACCTGCACAAAAAGTAATGCACCTATATAAATAAACTTGTATAACACCCATACTGAGTTATGTTACATAGAGATCTATTAATATCTCTGATTTTAGAAATGAGTATAAATATTTATGATATCTAATCGAAGATATTACATTCAGATCATACATAGAAGATCTGAATAGCATTAAGGTGTAATTTTTCTTGTCTTATATTGAGTACTGTTGATACTGAGATGGTAATTGTGTGCACATGTGTGTGTGTGTGTGTGTGTGTGTGTCTGTGTGTGACCTCCTCCGGTGTTTTCTGCGCAAATATGGAAGCTGATCCTCCATCATCACTGCTTGGGAAATCAGGAAACTTTCCAGTGGCATCTCTGCAGAACAAAAAACAGAGTATTTTTTAATGTCTTCTCTAGTTAAGAAGCACTAAGCAAAAACCTTTTCCATAAAGCTAAACATTCATCAGTGGTCACAAAAGTTGATTTTTGGTTCCTGTTTTTTCTCCGTTTTACTAAAACCATCTGAGAAAATTCTCATTCATTATACGTGCGATAAACTCTAACCTCCAAGTGACCATGCTAATTACAAAAATTAGAAAGGCCTCTTCCAATTAGCCTCCATTAAATCCCAGGAAAAAGAAATCCCAGAGCTTAGTCTAAGTAATGCAATTAACCCCAATTTTTATCTTGGGCCCCTCTTCAGACAGCCGACCATATACCCAAAAGACAGCAAAGATTTTTGTTTCAGGCAAAATGTCCATGTTCAATATCAACATCATATTGAAATTTCCTGCAACTGCTCATTTTAATTACTCATTCCCATTTGTAAAGAGAGGTCCCCTTTGATTTGCCGCCATTATGGAAAAAAAAATCAAATGCAGAGCCTTAATAACATTAACCCAAAGATTTTTCAGAATGAAAAATATTGGTTTCCTTTCTTCACTTTTTAGTGAATCAATTAAACAGCTCTCAAGAACAAGGAACAAGGGCAAATCGGCCATACTAGAACTGTAAACCTCTCACATGATAGGTTACACTGGCCAGATCTAACTGGGTTCTCAGGGGATCTCCGGCATGGTTTAGAGTAGCAGTCTAAAAACGTCAGTCTCAGCTCTCACTTCTCCTTAAATTAATCAGAAGCAGACTGGCCGCACCTCACGTCACATACTGAGAGCAGGGTCACAGCTGGAGGACACAGAAATGAGCTGTACTGGATTTGCTTTGCAGTGACCGGATCAATACCTGGATTCATTTTACAAAACGTAAAGTGATCACAATCTATTTGTGGTTTATTGATTTGGTTCCTAGTAGGTCTTTCAAACAGTACAAGAAAAAAAAGGCTTAATTAAATGTACAGTACCAGCTTTAAGCTGAGCATAAACTACATTTGGTATATTTAAAATGAAAGTGAAATCTATGTGTATATCAGTG
Source organism: Hemibagrus wyckioides (assembly GCF_019097595.1). Classification (NCBI taxonomy): domain Eukaryota; kingdom Metazoa; phylum Chordata; class Actinopteri; order Siluriformes; family Bagridae; genus Hemibagrus; species Hemibagrus wyckioides. Next base: position 25,777,767 of record NC_080720.1, read on the forward strand.
TTACAGTGCTGACTAGTGAATGTACAGAAAGTATTCCAAACTCTTTATATTTCCCCTATCTGTTACATTAAAGCCTTGCTTTAAAATGGATTATCTTTTGTTTGACTTAATAGGTATTAAAAAACTGATATATTACAAGAACACAAGTATTCAAATCTTTTATTCATTATTTTGTTGAATGACCTCAGCTGAAAAACCAAAAAATTCTTCAGTAAAGATGAGTATGATGCTGTAAAATGACATATACATGTATTTAAAGAACTTTTCCCATTCCTCTTTGCAGAACTACTTAAGTCTCATCAGCTAAAACAGGAAGCATTAGTGTATGAGCTTTTTTTTTTTAGGTCTTACCAGAGATATTCATTGGGGTTTAATACTGGGTTGGAGGCTGTGACATTTGACTAACCTTCACCACATTCTCATGTCCTTGCACAGGATTTCCTCAATAATGTCTCTGTTATTTTGATCTGTATATATTTCTCTTTAACCCCACAAGCTTCCCATTACATTCTTCTGAAAGACATTCCCACAGCATGAGACTAGGGATGGAATTGTCTACTTTATTGCTGTAGTGTAGAGATCGATTTGTCCAGGTGACATATAGGCCTGATTTCCTACATAACTAAACAGTATTCAGGCCAAAGTGTTCAAGCTTGCTTTAACCTGAATCTTGTTTCTCCTTTAAGTACCCTTTTGACAAAATCTTACTAAGCAGTTAGATTGAGCCTTGACTAATATCTGGCTGCTCTAACCTTGAAGACTTGAGAGTATTGTGTTGCAGAAAAGATTGTCCTCTTGGAAGGTTCTCCTATCTCCACACAGGACCCACCATATTGCTGTTCTCTCTGTTTGCTCCTTTTGGTGGCTAGCTCTTCATGGGTTTAAGAGAACTCTCAGTACACTTCACAGATCTGTGCTTTGACACATAATTGTCTTGGAGGTCTCTGGAGAATTCATTTGGCCTTGTTGCTTTATTTTGGTTGCTTTGATATGCAGTCTGATATGTAATGGTGTACCTTTCCAAAGTTTTGGAAACATCTCAAGGATTATAAATAGAAATGGCTCAATTTTGAGCACAACAGAGTCTGAAGATCTGAATATGGGTGATCTTTTTGAATACTTTCAGAATGCAATGTACAGTAAACTTCCTGGTTATAAGTTCTCTGGCTTGTTAACCATGTTAACAATATTTGAGCAATATAATATGGCAGAAAATGTGCGTAGAGTACAGATATACAGTAAATAAACTACTATTAGCCTTGCAGGTGTGTCAGCATAAATTGTTCAGGAAAAAATGCCAAAAAATACAACTTAAAAAAGCAGCTATCACAGCCTGATAAGAAACAACTCCATACCAAAAATATCTGAAGCTCTTATCACCACTGCTTAGATATTTTATACCACAGTGCTGTTAAATGCTTAAATCTGACTGGTCAGAAATTGTTAATAGTATTCACTAATATTTAAACCCCAAGTTCATATTAAAGCACAAGTTCTAGTATTATAATTCTAAATTTTTTTCTATAGTAACAGCTAATTTGTTTTGTATGGTGGAAGCTTTACATAATATAACCTTACAATAAATGTATGCATAATATGTTCTAGCATATTTGATTAGCATTAACATTTGGCATTTACAGAAGGAGTCTCCAGTGTCAGCACAGTCAGAAGTACATCTAAAGTTTTACCTTAAAGTTTTATTTCCAGTTTCTTAATAATATGACAAGCTGCAATTTATTTTTGTCTTAGTACTGTCAAGAGAGAGTGAAAAGAGAGGATGGTAAGGGAATTACTTTTTACACCTGCTATAATGTAAGTGATAATAAGAGAGGAACTAACTTGTATTGCTGACATTCTACAAAACTTTTAAGCAAATAAAAAATGACAGTAATAGTTGTAATTGTTGGCAAGTTTCTGTGGTATAAAAGAAATAAACACTGTGAGGCATGCTGTTATTAGAAAATAATGCATGTCCCTTTCTGTTTTATTACCTACATGATGAATAATAGTTACGCTTTTAGTTATGAATAATGTTTTACGGTAACCCAAATGTTTGTCTGCTCGTTATTGAAGCCAACAGCTGTACTCATCTATGATCTGACTCTAACCCCTATGATTTCTGGCACGATAAAAGATAAGACCTTCTACAAGTTGCCACCGGATTCCTGTAGCCATGTTTTCAGTAACCGTCCATATGCCAAACAGTTTTACTCTCCCTTGTCTCCCTTGTCTCCCTTCATCAGTGCCTAAAAACCAACACCATGCCAACACGCTTCACCTGACCCAGCGTCACACTTACCTTGCTTGTATAAGCACTACAGGTCCAGAAAGGTCATTGTGGATGGCGTGCTGCTAAAGGCCCACAGAGACCAAGCTTCTCTGTGGGGTCCAACAGAGATGACTTATGACCTTAGTCTCTACTCTAATGGGCAACAACATTCAGTGGCTGGTCATAAATCAGCCTGGAATGTGCTAATCAGTTCGGCACAGCACTGAACTGCCAACACGAGCTGACCAAGCACAAGCCTTATCCTAGCATAAAAGCTAAATGAGACTGCCGCCACTATGGATTACTTACATTCCAGCCTCTAAGCAAAAGGAGCAAAAGACAAAACAAATGAGGAATGCACAACACAATTGGAGCAAGATAATGCACGGCCTGGGCAGGGACGCAAACGCAAATCCCTTGTGACTGAAGAGCACTGGAGCATGCGAACAAATTAGTGGATTAGCTAAAGGAGACAGAGTGTATGAGACAACAGACTATTAGATATGTACAGTTTCAATACTACTGAAAGAGGCATTAACAATTAACAATAAACAATTAAGTCCTGAAACCAATATATGCTGCAGTATTATCTTTATCTCTGTCGGTATTGTTCACTACCTTGAAATTAGGGGTTTAGAGGATTGCAGCATTGATCTAAAAGGCAAGGACTGAAATAAATAATTATTTATGATTGGACTATGGCAACAATGATAAATAATTAAATTTACTTATAAATTATATTATAACTATGTAATAGATCATAATTATTGCTGAATTATCAATTACAATTGATTACAAATTGATCATTAAATATAAGAATAAATAGGCAAGGTGATTTGACCATAACTATGATACTAAAAATAATTAATCTCTATCAGTATCATTAGCAAATTATCACTAGGTCTGTCTCTGAACAACATTGGTCACAGTGATCAGAGGTTACTAAATGGCTATATATCATTGAATAATTTACATACTGTTGAATCATTGCCTTATGAATTTAAATTATATTGCCACAGATTCAGTGATATCATCAAATAGCACATTGTTGTTGTAAGAAACCAAGGTGTATTGTATTGTGTGGAATTCTGAGCATTACACCTTATTCATTTACTTGAGTATAGCTGCTTTATCATGATCAGGGTCAGGTGCATGGACCCTATCCTGGGAACAATGGGTGCAAAGTATGAATACATCCTAGTTCCTGAAGGTGTCTTATGTCTTACCAGAAAACCATGCACACACACGCACGCATGCACGCACACATGCACACACACACAGACACACACAGACACACACACATTTTTTACTATCTTTGTGAGGACCTTCCATTGACACAATTATTATTGCAGCTACTTAATGATATATCTACACCTAAATCCAAACCAACAACCAACCAAAAAGACACACTCATACACAAATGTTCAGTTCCACTTATGGCATTTTTTGGAGGAAACTAGAGAATCCACAAAGACATTAAACCCAGGACCTTAGAGCTGTGAAGTAGTAACACAGCCTGCTGCTCCACAGATCTGACCAACCTTCGCATTGCCAACCTTATAGCCTCATGGTCCCTGGTTTAGACCTGAGCTGTCTGTGTGGAGTTTTGCGTGTTTTTCCTTTGTCTGTTTGATTTTCCTTCTGATTCATCACTTTCCTTCCATTTTTTCCAAAAACCTGACTGTGCTAAATTTCCTCTAGGTGTGAATATGTACGTGTTCATGATTTCCTGTGATGGACTAGCATCCTGTCCAGGATGTATTCCCACCTCACACCCACTGTTTTCGGGATGTTCTCTGAATCCACCACAACTCTAACCAGGATAACGTTGTGATTGAGGAATAAATGAATCATTCATTTTTATCAAGCACAGCATAATTTTACCGGCATTCAAGAAACCATTGACGTATCTGGTCCTGGAGCGTTTCCTTTATGTCCGGTCCATCCATCAAGCGAACAGACTCCTTGATGGTGATCAGGGCCTGCTGGTACTCTGCTTCATGCTGATCCTGCATCTGATGCCTGCTGCTTTCTACATGCTTTGCTCGCTGCTGAGCAGGACTGGGTGTTGAGAGTTGGGGGTCTATCTGGGAATAATGATGTAAGCACAGGCTTACGAACAAGGCTATTATCCAAAATTCCTGGTATGTGTAAATCTGCTACTGTAATTAATCTGTTCATATTTCACGATATGAGACACTTGAAATACAAACTACATTGGCTTGCCATGTTTATGTCTTTTTATTCTACTGATTATTGGTAAATGATAAGCCCCAGGAGATGAGTGATGAAATTATTTCAACTGCAATTGTCTTGGCATCTAACTAATATAAATTCAAAATGAACTGGATGACAAATTTCCTTATACAAGTGAAAAACAGCGTCAATCTATCAGAAAACAGAAATGTTTCTCATAAACAACACATTGGCAGTGCTTCCTGATACCAACCATTCCCAAAAATATCATTTCCTCCAGACGTTCTTTCTTGGTCCTCTTCCTCTGCCAGTAACCCCGCCATGTCTACAGAGGATCACAGTTAGAATACACACTTCTTAGATTACTAGAGTACCTGAATGAGAAAGAGCCGTGAGCTCTGGAGACAGACTGCAACATGACAACAGTTTTTAAACAATAGAAAAGTCAGAGTTTGTGTTACATTATTGAGTAACACTCATCTGCAATCAGTTTTAGGGGAAAGGAATGTAATATGTCATGATTATTGTGTAATCGGTTTGTAAGTGTGCAGAACACAATGCTAAGAATGAGAGCAAGGTCTTTCTGTTCTGTCTTTAGATTTACCTTTAGGCCTATAGACAGAAGCAAGGAATTCTATTTATCCTGAAGAGTTTCCTGCCTCTGCATGAGGGCAACCATGATGCCAGCCCAATAATTAAGGCTGGCTGGATAAAAGAGATTACGTCTCCAGGATTTCAGAGCCCAAACAGAAGAGAATGAGAAGGCAAACAGAGTGGAGATTAAGCTCTCGAAAGCCGGTAAATCACTTTGCATATACTAACAGCACTGAAGCAAATATATACATCGCTGACTAAGATGCCTCAGACCTGAAATATGTAGTAACCGCCGTGAGAGATAAAAGAACGCCATGGTGTTTTGTTGAAAAGGCTGTTCCGTCACTTGCTTTGTAGGCTTCGCACGCAGCTGCACGAATGCTTAGACCTCTTCAATCATATCTACTATCTCTTTAAGACTATCTGGTTTAACAAAATGTTCAGCCTCTGAAAGACACATGCTTTAAGAAATACGTCAAGGCACCTTGACTCAGATTACATGATTAGAACAATGAAAAACTATGTCTAAAATCCAGGAACACTTTCTTTCACTCCTCACTTAGGTGCTAATCCTTGTCTGGTGTAACAAAAGAGCCATAAGCACATTATTGCATGCATGATTTGAGCATGTATCTTTCATGTTATGGATGTGATTGCATGACATCCTTAATCCTTATTATCTTTAATAGATTTGGCATTGCAGAGCCAGCGAGGAGCGATGACAGGACAGATGGACACCATGTGAGTTCATGATAAGGTTGAGCTACAGTCATATTTTTTCTCTGGGCCTGAAAGTAGCCTGTGTGTCCAGTTTAATTCACACTTTCATGAGTATTATGAGTTTTATGAGTGAACAGGGAACATTGGCAGTGAGAGATCAGTTTGCTTAGCCATTATAAATACTCCAAAAATTGAAATGTTTCTGACGGAAGGACAGACTAAAATGGATGAACGTGTATTAATTTGTATCGATAATATATTAAAAACAATGTTATGACAGTTTGAATGTGGAAAGGTAACAATGCATGTCCTATTAATGCTTTTAAGCCACAGAGGCTCAGGGGTTTCTGTGCAACCATTTGCAAACAACTCTGTCTTTTGTAAACGAGCACTTATATCGAACACAAGTACATGTTTCTTTCCTAAATGTCACAAATAGTGTAAAGCCGTCAAAACATATTACTGGTTATGTATACACAGACGTTTTTATCAGGGATTAATCAGAAACTTATCTAGCACATAGTGAGTGTGTCTCTTGAAATCTCACAGGACAGAGGCCTTTGCGCTTGCTGATTTCTCTGGAACATGACAAGCTGCATATTTTAGTCTTATTAACATAAGGCTTATGTAACATAAGCGATAAAAGGGATAAACTTCTCTTGAATTTGATCTAGGACACTGAATGCAAAAAGCACTGAATAAATTTCTGTCTTTTATTCCTTATATTCCATGGAGATGTGAAAATGAAAAGTAAAACATAGTTAGCTGAGAATTAAAATTCATGAATAGTAACAAGTCATTACCCGGTATCATGCATCTCCCTGCATGATGTTATCAGTTATAACTATTTCACAAAATGAATGCTATCTCAATGAACTATGATGTTATTTGGTTATGGCAAGTGAATAACATTTTTAAATGGACATAGCATTCAAAAATCCTATTGAAAAATCATACTCTGGCTTCCCTTTTTCAAAAAACATGCAGTTCCTGTGCAATGAGTACAGTTAAGAATATTCATCCATCCATCCTCTGTACTGATTATCATACACAGGATCACAGGGAACCCAAGGGACTCAGGAGTGCCAAGCCAATGCAGGGCATACACACACACACACACACACACACACTGTATGTACAATTTAGAGATGTCAATCAGCCTAAAACATGTGTCTCTGGACTGGGGGAGGAAACTAAAGGACCCAGATGAAACCGCAAAAACTCAGACACACACACAGGGTGGAGACACAGATCCTCAACCTCAGAGGGGCAAGACAAGCATGCTTACCAAGCAACCTTGCCCCACAGGTAATAGTAGAATTATTATAATATACTGTGATAATCCAAGTTATTTAGTACCTTCTGTATAAGAGTGGCTGAAAGATGGGGATCCAGTGTGCTTTTAATCACCCGACGCTGGTTTTTCCGCTCCTCATCTCGGATCTCCTTCATAAAACGAGCTCTGAGGCGTCCCTGCCGTGCACGTTCACTCACCTGCAGCAGTCTCACTGCCCTCTCCACAGTCATACTCTGTACTGCAACCTAAAATTCCACACACACACATAATATAACATCACAGAAAGCGGGGACTGGGTATCAGGGTTCATTACGCTGAAATTTAGCTGTGCCCAGAATTAGCTCTTAGATTCTGTTAAATACTTATCAGTGTCAAATTATAATATAAATATCTTTTTATTTCTAACAGTTTCTAACAGTAGTAGTAATATATCCAATGAATCTAACAACCAAGATAAATTGTGTAATACTGTGGAAAAATATTTGCCCTCTTCCTGACGTCTATTTTTGCATAATGTGCCACACTTAATTATTTCAGCTTTTTAAAAAAAACTAATATATATTTTTAAAATAATAATAATAATAATAATAATAATAATAATAATAATAATAATAATAATAATAATAATAATAATAATAATAAATAATATAAGCTCTTCTAATACAATTTAAGTCTGCTCTTCTAATTCTATTTAAGTCATGTCTTATACAGCACTTTGTGTCTACCTTTTGTTTTCTGTTGTTGGTATTATTGTATGTAATTCATTTCATAGGCATGTTGTTGTCTTGCCTCACTACATGAATTTTGATTCTCAGTATTTTTATTTTATAAATTGTGACTTTTAATATACTAAATTTGCTCTTGCATCCACTTTGTTGACAAATCCGTGACAATGAGAAGATCGGTTATTGAAATTAATCTGGGCGACTAGCCACAATTGCAGGAACCATGAATTGTGCTCTCTACCAGAAAATCCAGAAATTCATGCATCAGTCCCTGAGCTGAAGTTCAAGCACTATTGGGTTATGCAGAAAGACAATGATCCAAAACACAATAGCAAGTTCACCTCTCAATGGCTCATAAGAAACAAAATTCCACTCCGCCTATTCAGTGTCCTGACTTGAACTGCATTGAGAGGATGTGGCAGGACCTTAAATGAGCAGTTCATATCTAAAGCCCTCCAAAATGGCTGAATGAAAGCGATCCTATTGAGCAGGCCAATAGTCCTCCACTGTGGTGAAAATACTGAGCCCCACTTATCAGAAGAGTCTGGTTGCTGCTATTGATGCTAAAGGCAGCATAACCAGTTTTTTTTTAAAGATTTTAAGATATGAGTGATAAAGAAGTAGCATGACCTTTTTCCTTTAATAAATAAAATGAAATGAAATGTGGTTTGTATGAGAGTCTGAAATCATTTACAAGAATTTACACATATAGGGGAAATAACATTTACATTTCTGGCATTTGGCAGACACCCTTATCCAGAGTAACTTCTAATTTTATCTTATATTTTAAACAACTGAGCAACTGAGGGTTAAGGGCCTTACTAAGGGCTCCAGTGGCAGCTTGGTGGACCTAGGATTCAATCTCACAACCTTCTGATTCCATAAGAATAGAGGAGATACGTTTTGTATTAACAGAGAATACTATGCTGCTATGTAATTCTCAATGATGATTGGTCAGAAATTGTAGATTAATATTGTATAATAGCTGATATTGATTATTTTATTACATACAATATTCCAATCTTATATTATTATACTTTATTACTTCCTTAAACAGCACCTATGTTTAAAGCCAGACTCCATATAAACTTTTAAGTACTATGTCACTTTTAATAAAATGAAAAAATGAATAAAATAAAATATAAAAAAATGAATAGAATAAAATATAATAATATGTGATAACGTGTTTAATACGCACAGGCTCCTGTTCTATATTTCCCTTTTTAGCCAGAATATGAGCCAGAATTTTCTCTCTTTCTTTCAGTGCTTTCATCCTTTCCCTCACAAAATAGCGTGGGATGGGAACCTCCAAGTCCTCCTGTGAAAAGCACAAAAGATTTAATTTAGATCAAAGCTCTTAAGAGGAACTGGCCTAGTCCTTGGAAATCTGCAGAGAATTGCTGGTGTAGGTCAAGTGACCCCACTTACCTTTCTGCTAAATTCAAATCCGTTTAAAAGGATTGAGTTTGCAAAGTAGAAGTTTCCTATAACAAAGAGGGAGGTTTTCTGGACCAAGGTGCAAACTAAAAGTATTTTCAGTGAAAGATTTAAGTAGATGTTACACTGTAGTCTGGTGTTTGCACCAGACTCAAAGATGACCCATGAAAGATATTTCTCTTGAGGCTTAATCTAAATGCATTAAAATAAATGTATGCACAATAGTCTAGTCTAGGTCAGAAACTATGACATCTTTGGATAGTTCTGAGATTTACAATTTAAATTAGAATAGTGTTTAGATTTAGACTGGACAATGTTCATTCAGTAGTTGTTATTTCTACAGTGAAACTCATTTAATGGGTGAAGTAAATAGAGAAATGGTGCTTAATTCATATGCAAATTTGCTCATAGACTAATTGCAGCTCTGACTTGTTATAACGATTCCGTGTATGGAGAAAGTGGTGTGAAAGTGGTATGCAGAAAACTTTTTATGCATAATATAATATGCATAATATATATATATGCACTTACAGGTGTCATTTTCAGGTCCTGTAGCATGTCATCAAAGTAATGAAACTCAGAGTACTCAAGCTCTACCATCTCGTTCTTCAGCTCCACCAATCTCCCCATAACTCCTTCCAGGACATGGCGCACCACACGTCTCTTCTGGGGGTGAACGATCTGGTCATAGACTGCCTCCAGACCCCGAAAGATCTGGAGGTATCGCAGATAGAAAGTGGCCAGAGTCTGAAAGATCTGAAAGTGATCCTTCTGAGGATGGGGCAGCGACAGAGGCATCTCGTCTTGCAGTAGATCCTGCAAGGCCCCCTGGGCATCTGCCCACATTCTGCCATAAGAGCTGAGCACAAAAGAGCAATAACAGACTTTGAAATGCTAATCCACTTCAATCTGATCAAGCTGCTGTTTCAGCTTTTCTCTTTAATTAAAGGTTCCCTCTCACTTTACAATAAAACAGATGGATATCTTTTTTTTTTAATAATATAACCTCCAGATAATACGGTTGGCAGAACAGCAGAACAGTGCAGCCTCAGTGCTAGGAATCAAATGCATATAACTTTACTTACAGGCCAAATATGCATGTACCAAAAACTACACCTAGACAATGATTTTATATATATGAACTGAGTGGTCAATATATTACTGGATGGGAAACATTTCATGACTCCTCTAGTTTTTTTCCTACACCTTACAAGCAATTGCCATGGCCCTTTCAAGAGAAGTAGGTTAGAGTTTATTACCTATTAACGTCTCTAACAACACCTCTCTAAATCACCTGCCCTGTGGGAGCTTATTGACAGTTCAATTGCAGTGTTAGTACCCTCAGGCTGTATTTTTCCCCAATTTAGTCCTGATTAACCAAGAAAACATAATACAGAGTGCTAGCAAATAAGAGCGTAAGCTTATAAGTAAATCGTGCTATGGGACAATTAAATAAAATCTTGATAACTTTTATTTCTTTCATTTCAATCTTTTAAATAGAATACACATTGCTCCAATAGATGCCCTTTTTGCCCTCTTTTAACCCTCCTGTGTGTGGGAGTCCCTTTTGTGCATCTCTGAAAGGGTTCAGAGCGAGGGTGAAACTACCTTCTTTTCGTATTCTGATGGGGCCATACAGTGGGATCTCAGCGTGGGCAAAACCACTGTCAAGCGCCATTGGATGTAGGAGTGATCAAATCAAAGGAGACAGAGCACAAGTGGGAGTGTGTGGGGGGTTGGGAAGCAGCTGTGGGTGGAGGCTGGAAGGACGATTCTAAAGCAAAATTTACAATAAAACTGGGAGGGAGGTTTTTTTTTTTTTTTTTTGGAAATACCCTACCTTGCAAGCAGCAATACAGCTGGAATGAATAGCCTACTGTGATGAAAGAAGATATTCTTTCCTAGATATCCTAGACAGCTGTGGAATAGAAATTTTTTTTTCTGGTGGAGTGATCTGTTAGGTGTTGTTCATGAACGTTCACACTTGCACAGGTGTCTCAATGTGTGTGTTGATGCGTGGTTTAGAATTGGTCTTAGCTGAACATAAGCTTCATTCAACCCACTAATACTGTGGGAAAGGCCTTAGAGCCATAATTTGTTATTTGCCATAGGAACTGGAATACAATGGAGCCCCACTCCCCCTACATTTCACTCTTTCACAGAGTTGCAGAGTGCACTTTAGGTTGCATGCACGTTTCATTTACACAGAAATTAAAAAAGCACATCATTCTAGGCTATAGTATAGGTTTTATTTTATACATGGATAAGTTTGGATCATAATATATCATGATATATATTATATACAACATTCATGTTATTTAACATTCCACAGAGCTCTACTGTTTGTGAAAGTAATGCATTAATATGGTATCATACAGATAGGTCTGGAAGTTATTGTCATACCTGTTGGACATCCTTCAGTACGATGACTTCACTTTTCCACAAGTCAGTGCGCTTCAGTATCAGAGCTTCACGCGCAATATTCCGCATTGAACTGCGAAACAGGAAATGTTCACCAACAGCAACAACAAAAGCACGGGTTCATGTCAGAGGGCGCATGAACAAAAAAAATGCAAGTAAATATATATATATATTAAACCATCCACCATGTCTAATCAAACCGCTGACTTTCTCTTTCCTCGCGCCGCGGGTAGTTTGCTCGAAGCTTCGCGCCGCTGCCATGGCGACGAGATCAAAGTCTGGTGAATGTGAGCGCGCGCTCAGCTGGAGACGCGCTTAGCACAGAATGCGCGCAGCTAAACAGAGCTGTTTGAAAACCAGAAGACAATACTCAATAAATGATGTACCGCAACGGCGCCGTAATCAGAGGTGTTACCTTTTAAGATCGTCTTATCTTATCGAGGGATTAAAAAAAAAAGAAACGCAAAGTGACGTTAAAGCGCCAAATCTTCTGTTACCATCCAAGCGGTGGTGTAAGCTCGCACAGCTCGTTTGCTCTTTGTATTTAAATGAACTAAGTTCACAAGCTAAAGAAAGAGAAACTGTATTCCACATTTTCCTCATGCAATTTAGTTTTGTGATGATTTAGCTCAAATTCTTGTAATCTGCCTTTACTTTCATACACTGCATCAGGTGTACTACTGCAGAAGTGTACCTTTGCACAAAAGACACAAAACACGTGAATTTACACCATCTCAACTCCATATATATATATATATATATATATATATATATATATATATATATATATATATATATATATATATTCGCTTGTTAATGTGCCCTATAAGATAGTATCTAAAGATCACATCTTTTTGTGACAACATGTTCTGATAATGCCATGCATTTACTTTAGTTTGCATGTACAGTTTCAGGGCATGACATGACGGATTGCACCTTCACATGCTTCTCACCTTCACACATTGCTCACATAGCAGGATCACATGGGAAAACACATGATCACGAGGCATATGAGTTTTTTCCTGTCTGAAACTCATTTAACATTCTCAAAATGACACTTAATCCTGGGGCCTCAACCCGGAACTTATTATTGGTTTATTATATTAATTATAGCTATTAAACACATTTATGGGTGGGACATGATCTGTCATGCTTTCCTGCACTGCTGTTCATTCCCTAAGAAAACAGCTTCACAGCCAGATATCCTGCGGACACAATATACGATTAAAGCTGAAGGAATCAATTTCAGTAGAAAAATTGAAATATTTTGATTGCACACAATTCTATTTTAATGGATATTAAAAAAAAAAAACATCTCACAACCTTTATTGAAGTCAGGAATGCAAACCAAACTGGGGCCTGATAAATTGCTTAATAAAAGAAAAAAAAGTTTTTCTTCCTTCCACAATCTTTCATTTTGACATTTTTTGACCATACCGGACCCCTAACAGAAACCAAATGTGCTTCAAACATGTGTTCATCGACTGACTTTTCCAGTCACTTCCTTAGTCCAAAATTTCATCCTCATGCTTTTTAATAATGGACAGCAATGGCCAATCATTGTTGTTTTGCACCTATTTAATGTCACCTGTTGTATTAAATAATCTGTGGGAACTGTTATACTGGAAATTCCCAAAAGCAAGTCCTGAATCTGTCTGCATGTGCATTTCCCCTGTTCGGCTGCAGTTTGCTTCAAATACACAGGAAATATGTGTGTATTGTTTGGTCAGGTGTTGCTTAATGCCTTGCATTTATTTGCGTACTCAAGGTCTATTGATCCACCTCCTTCCTCATTAAAGAAAATGCTGGCAGTGACTGAATGCATTTGGATCCATCCTGATTGCTGAATGAAAACAACATTTTGGTCAAAGCCCAATATTTATACTTGATTTACAATAGGGCATGAACTCAAAGGAATAACTGGAGTGTTATATGATAATGTGAGGAATGTTGTGTCTAGGTGAAACTTAAAGAAAGAAATATAAATATAATAAGTATAAATATTATAAATAATTATTATAAATAATAGAAATATAATTGAATTTGCACAGTAATGCACAACTTGCCTGTTTGCTACTTTCTCAAATGGAGCTCACTTGGAAGAAAAAAAAAAAAAAAAAAAAGAGTTTATCCAGTCAAGATTTTGTTTTTGTCAATGATTTTGGTTTTCTATTTTTGAAACTTCCCTTTTCTGTGTCTACCACACAATATGCAGTGGCTCTGAGCCAGCCTGCAACCTTAAATCAATAGACTTGGGACCAGCTGAACACTGGAGCAACAGGTGAAACCCTCTTGTGCCTATATTAAGCCTCTACTCTGAAAGCCTATGAGCCTTTGCCAAGAGGATATACGGTAAATTAAACTCGGAAGAGGAAAAACAAAAACAACAACAACAACAACTGCAAAATAAAAAAAATAATTAAATAAAAATCACCTGCTACTATTCATAACACACAGTGGATAAAAGATTTGTCATACAGCAAAACACAGTGCTGAATAAACACCTCCGGTATTTTGTATGAGTCTAGCGGTACAAAAATAAACATTCTGGGTTCATTAAATGCTTTAGTAGTTAAGTAAACACTTTTGATTTTGTGCAGAGTTATACAGATTACTGAAGTAGAAACCAGTAAAAAGATGGCGGTTGGAAAAAGGGAAATTAATTTATGTACAAAATGATAAAACATCAACCAGTACAATAGCAAAAATAAATAAACAAACAAATAAATAAATAAAAATAAATAAATAAATAATAATAATAAGACACCAACAACTGAAAAGGCAAACAAAAAAATTAATACACTGTAAGAATATAATACAAATATTAAAAATGCGGTTTAGTGTGCAGGGGTACAGAAAGACAAGTATTTTGAAAAAGATTATAATCCAGATAGAGAGCAATAATTGATAAAATGAGTTAATATAACATACATGTAACCAATACAAAATAAATTGAGAAAATGATTTTTTTTTTTGAGAAAATTATTTATTTATTTATTTATTTACAAAAGTTGTTTGACATATACACTAAACAGCTATACCAATAAAAAAATAATAAAAAAAAATGAATGAATAAATAAATAAGAACAGTACTAAACCATTACAAAATCCATTACAACATTTGACCCTTGAAACTCTTTCGTCTTATGAAATAGGCAATGTCTAAATAACTGTCCCTTTCAGCCTGTAAAAATGAGAAATAGAAACATTTCTGAATCAAAAAGAGAAGGTTTGGTTTAGAATGTTGCTTCTGGTTTCAGATGTGTTGGTTGTGTCTCAAATCACTTTATGCACTTTATCTGTGACGTCGAAGTGCTCTTTGAACTGTATAATGTGTTTATATTGGCGTGTAGGGAAATCCGACGTGTCGCATGTCCGTTCTCATTATTGTTTAGTTGGACAGAAACTCTGGTTCAGTTCCTCAGTACAGAGGGTGGGAGGCGTTCCTGCTCTCCTCCGCATATATTAACCAGCACCAGTAGCGCAAAGCGAGACAATCTCTCTCTCTCCTTCTCTCTCCTTCTCTCTCTCTCTCTCAGTCTCTCTCAGTCTCTTCTGTGTTTAGGACAGACCTGAGGCTCTGCAGGATTAATCACGACACGTCCAGATCTGCGGAATCCCGGAGATCGATACCAATAACGTAAGGATTGTGCCATGCTTTTTCTTTTCATTTGGTGAATTCAGTGCGATTTTAAACGCGTCTAACTTTATCGTTTTGCTGAAGAAACTCTGAGCTCACTTCATGCGCAGCTGATTTGGTCCCGGGGCGGGTATGTGGTGCTGAACTGCTTTTAACAGCTTAAAGCCCTCACGTACTTTGAGCTACTGAAACGGATTAACATTCTACCAATTCGGATTACCTCGTTTTTCAGATCAGTGTGGAAAAGTGTCATAAGAATGTTTTCACTGTGTGAGCAACGAGTATATTAGGAATGATGCATTTGTAAGCTCTGATGAACTATTTAAGCATTTGGGTTAAAATGTAATCGGCTTATTAAGCTTTTAAGCTCTTTTTTAAAACATAAAATCATTTTTTACATGAATAATCTCAGAGAAGAATTAAACTCGCCCTGCTCTTTTTTTTTGTACGTCTGCTCTCACATGAATATTGTGCAAGGTTTTGATATGAGATGCTGTGATTTCACAATGACACCTTTTAGTCATAATTTTGTATGCTTTCCTTTGCAAATATTTCTTACCCTTCAACACCTTTCCAGCATTTCTTCCAAATGTAAACAAGCAGGCAATTGTATAGTGGAGTGTAAATTTGTTCTCAAATGCTTGTTTTACATTGGTTTCTGTCTGTTTAACATCTTAACACACTCACTACATTTTTTTAGGCTCTGAGTGCCTCTAAGGTCCACTAACCAATCCTTCCCTATGCGGAGCCGAATGCTTTAACTTGTTAAAGGGAAACAATGCAGAGTTTCAGGGGGCTTAGGGAGAGAGAGACAGAGAGAGAGAGAGAGAGAGAGAGAGAGAAGGGTGGGGAGGGGGATTGAGGCGAGAGTTGCCGTGTCCACACAGGGAGCTCTTTGTGCCTTGAGGCCTGGGGGTTCAGGTAAGGGCGCCCGCTGTATCTGAAGAGTGTAAACACAACAGTTTTACAACAAGGTGGGTGGGGGAACACTCATAGACCACCACGTTTTATTGCACCTGATGAGCTCACATCGTCTCCCTCCACCAGTAATTACAGAGGAGAGCTGCAAAGACTATCGGCTCCACTGCCGCTGTGGTTTTGTAGGATTGGTAATCTTGTAGCGGTGCATTAAGAGCAGCTGCATCTCCTCTCATGTTTCTCTTAATGCCATTAAGGTTAGGTGCTAACACTGTTTCTTGTTAGAAACAGCCAGCCGGCATGGAATGAAGCTAAACAAACTTAAACAGATTATATCAGTCGATGGCTCTTCAGCTGTGTGCACCACACACAGACACAAGTGGTCCATTTGGAAGGTGACACTTTGTTTTAATTTCTTTGTAAATAACAGATTAAGATGTGGACCTGGTTAGGTTTAAGATGCATGTTCTACTTGCACGTAATAAAGGTTTTGTAAAACCTTTTTGTTCTTTGATCTGATTGTCAGCTCAGCTGTACGCTGTTCTTTTTGAAATACTCCATGCTCTTGGCTCTCTTAAAGACAGGAGAGTGGCTTATATAATATGGTGTATTATACAGTACATTGTTCAGGACGCTGCTTTCCCTTGTTCTCTGTCTGTCCTAATTTCAGTGCAGACCTTTTGCTGTTTATGCTCATATGCAATGCAGCTTTTTGCCTCCCAAGCAATATTGCTTTTTTGCCTTCTTTCTGTCCTTCAGTCATTCTGATTCATTTCGGAAGTGGAGCTCTCTGTTTTCTGTCACTGTGCTCCTCTATGGACTAAAAATACAAACCCAACAAGTGATTTGTTTTAGATACCCCAGTTTAACAGAGATTCTGGTGTAAGGTATTCATTTATTTCTGAGTTCCAGAGCAGTAAGAGTAAGGAATTCGTAATCTGTAGATTTTAGCTATAAAACTGTCATAGCAGGCTTAGTTATAATCCAGTTAGCATCTACTGTCTGCATGAGTTTTGTTCCTGCATTATGTGTGGAGCTATGCTGTTATCAGTTCTTTCTGTTTTTCCTAATGGACTGTGTGTGATAGTATTGTAAGACACTGATAACAGTCTTAGAGTAGAGGGATCTCCAATTTTATGCATTCTTTCAGTCATTTGCATTTTATTTGATGATGGCTTTCAGCCCTGATAACGCCCCTTTTTGACAGCCCTGCTATTGATAGATTACAAGCAATTCTGAGAAATGGCTCCCTGTTACGTATAAGGCTGAAAAAATTCCTTCAAACCACATGAGGTCCTGCCCTCTGACATGGGACCCTGGTGTGTTTGAGATGTTTTAGATTATGAATGTTGTTTTTAAAAATAAACATTCTTTGTTGCACATTTTTCTGTCTTCCCAGTACTTAATTGGGACCTGTGAACATTTCTTGCCAGTACCTCATAACTCACCAGTGGCTGTTTTACATTGCAGGATCAAGAGTTCTTGTGAGGAAAATCACCATGAGTGTGAATATGAATGAACTGACGGAGCTGCTGGACATTTTGAAAGAGCAGAACTTCTCCTTCCTGGAGGAGAATGGCTCTCGAGTGGAGACAATGGTGTGCTTAAGTGCCTTCAGCCACACAGCCATGCTCTACTCCCTCTCCATTCTCTATGTGTTCATCTTTATCATCGGCCTGGCTGCTAACACACTGGTGGTGTGGGTGAACATTCGCTCCAGCCGTGAGCGCCATGAGACACACTTGTACATCCTCAACCTGGCCATCGCTGACCTGTGTGTAGTGGCGACGCTGCCGATATCCATTAGCTCACTTCTCCAGCATGGCCACTGGCCATTTGGTGATGGCATGTGTAAGATCACACATCTCATCTTTAGCGTCAACCTCTTCAGCAGCATCTTCTTTCTTACCTGCATGAGTGTGGATCGTTATCTGTCCGTGGCTTACTTTGGCGACTCTGCAGGACACAACAAGAGAAGATGGATAAGGCAGATCATCTGTGTGGGAATATGGGTGTTGGCACTGCTCGCTGCCCTGCCTGATACTTACTTTCTCCAGGCTGTCAAGTCCACACACTCAGATATAACCGTGTGCAAATCCATGTATCCAGCAGAGAAGTTGCACGAGTGGACTGTAGGAGTTCAGCTGAGCTTCATTATCCTTGGTTTTGCCATTCCCTTCCCTGTGATTGCTGTATTCTACGCCCTTCTGGCCAGGGTGATCAGCTCCTCGGCGGACCAGGAGCGCAATGCTAGCCGACGTCTCGTCTTCACCTACATAGTGGTATTTTTGGTGTGCTGGCTACCCTACCATGGCACACTACTGCTAGACACTCTGTCACTGCTCAACACATTGTCACTGAGCTGCCTCCAGGAGAATGCACTGTACGTAGCACTGCATGTAACACAGTGTCTCTCACTGCTACACTGCTGTGTCAATCCAGTGGTGTACAACTTCATCAACCGCAACTACCGCTATGACCTCATGAAGGCCTTCATCTTTAAGTACTCCACCAAAAGTGGACTGGCCAAGCTAATTGACGTGACACGTGCTTCTGAGACCGAATATTCTGCTGTCGAGAGTCAGGCCCCTCTGTGAGGAAATTTCCTGTGAAGAAACTTTTGATGTAAACTCTGAGGACCCTCTGTATTGGGTTGAGAAACACAGTTACAAAGAGACTGACCTCTTAAACTGCATCTCCTTTGAAACAGCATATGCTTTATAAGGGACTATAGAATATTGTATTTGTTCAGGCTATACTGTACATCTCTATACACAATTTAATTATATATTGTTTTGCAAATTCAACTGATTTTGAGAGGCATAATGACAGAAGCACTTGTACTGAGTTGAAGGGTAAGCCAGTAAGCTTCGGCGTTGACTGGTCAAGCATATAAGGTCACAGGGGTCAGTCGAAATCTGCTCCCCCGGAGGAGACGCTTAGAGAACACACAAAGCCTCAGGGCCCTTTTTGACCTGAGGGCTGACCCCGTCTCCGTTTATCTGTACCTTTCGGCCACCTTTAGGCTGAATATCCTGGCATCACAAGTGTTTAGCCAATGGACCAAGACGGAGTTAATAAGGAGGGACACAAAAGAGCCAAAGCATGGTGAGCGGAAGGGGACAAGTCCAAAATCTCATCAAGAGACAATTGTCAAGGAAAGACTGAAATGCTTGCATGTGTTATTGTATAATTCCAACTGTAGAACCCAGATATTTTTTCTAGATAGATGTATGCTTTTGTAAATACTAAGGAATATTTATATATTCATCAGTGTGTATGTTCAGTGTTTTGACATGTTAAAATGTACTATTGAAATAAAAAAAGGTATTCCTGAAAACACAAAAGTGTGGTTTTTCACACACACACACACACACACACACAAAATAAAAAAAAGAAAAAATCTAATATATACATACTGCTTGATTAACATCTGTTGCTGTCTTATTAAATTTTTATTAGTTATTTGGAGAAGAGACTTGAATTACATCTTAAATTGCATCTTGTCACAGAGATCCATGGTTTATTGGAAAAAGATCATGATTACAAATCCATTTTTAGCTTCACAGTTTAGTAGAAAATGTTTTTTTCCCCCTAAAGAATTCAAGACCAGCATTTGTTCAGTGCTCTTTGTCAGTTAGTTGTACTATATACAGCGAGCCCACAACTTCTAAACATAATTCAGCAACTCGTTTGTGTGCGTCATCAACTTATCTGTGCTAAACATCACATAGCTATTTGTACTGGAAATATTTAATACTATTAAATGGGAACAGAAATATGTATAAACTGAAGAGTTAAGTATGATGAATAAAAGCCAGGTTGACACCACAGAGACACTACAGTTTGGTACTTTTGTTATTACTTCTAGTCGGCACATATAGGTAATTTTAAGGTATAGTAAAACTACAGTGCGAATTGTATGGATCTCACCCATAGCAGTTCAGTTACAGTAAGCATGCTCTATATTCACCAGCAATTTTACGGTGTAAAATCTATCCATATGGTGGCCCTCAAGGAGAGCAGACATCTCTACTGATCTAGTGGAGATAATTCATGTGCTTGCATGCGTGTGTGTGTGTGTGTGCCTTTTGCTCTTTGTACATTCGCCTTCGGTGGCAGAGGGAAGGAGGGGTGGCTGGTTAATCAGTACCAGGGCTTCTTTTCAGTCTTTCTGCTTTGTAGTTGCGAAAAGGATCCAGGTGTTTTTTAGACTCAGCACCAAGTTTCAAAGAGACCCTCCTTCTCCCTCTTCATCACCGTGGCTCCAAGTGCACAGCAAATTACACTGTCTGTGCGAGACATGATTACCGTCACCTCCCAATTGGAAACTCCCCAAAAGAGAACAAGGTCTTAGTTTATCCATAAACATATGATATGATGCACCATTACATTTCAAATAATATACTCATATGTATTGGGTGAACAGGAAATAACCATCTGGTAATCCCCTTTTGTTTTAAATTAAAGCTGAAAATGGAGTACACATGAGTAGTACACACACATGTTAAAGACCAAGCAAAGCTTTTTTTGTGCTTGTTTCAACCTGTAAAAACCTGTACTACAACCTTGTGCGTTAATTAAAACAGACAGAGTAGTGTTTACATTTAAATGGATTAGCAGTATTTTCTTTTTTGCCAAATAGAACCCTCAGGGTTTGAGTATAGGACCAATAGGATTGACTTAGAAGTATTTTATAAGTATTTTACTTACTGTATCTACTGCACATAAAAAATAAAAAATGCACATAAAAATGAGTAGTTTTGGCAAGATGAAATGAAGTATTGAAATATAAAATGTAGAAATTCATACATATGTTATGGTGAGCATGTTGTATAACAGTAGTGCTTAATAATCTTAATGGTTTAAATGGAAAAAAAAAAAGTCAAATGATTGCAAATCCCCATGTAGCTTCACAGCATAACTAAAAAAAGAAAAGGTCTGTCAATTAGCACACAGGATTTCCACTGCTTTATCTGTGGCATGAAATAAAACTGACAATCGCTTTTTTTTGTACAGCAGCTGCAAACAATAAATTGCTCTCACAAAGAAAGCTATACCCGGGTCCTGGTGGTAAACTCACCGTCTGCTATGGCTTTAAAAGGACGGATCTTCGGAGTGTTAGTGTTATGAGGTGTGTGTGTGTGTGTGTGGGGATGTGAAAACCAGTGGGTGGTGTTGGGGTGAAGCTGCAGGACAGAACACCCTTTCACAGTGTCTTCATTTATTTGGATGACGGAGAGACTTGCTCATTTTCTCACGCTCGTGTGTGTGTGCTACTGATTCGGAATGATTAAGCAATAATCCTGTCACCTAAATAATGCAGGATGTCCTATACTCAGGCTGAAACCAATTCTGCTGTCATGTTTTGTGAGTTTAGGGAAGTGCTAATTTCAACAAGATGAAGTCATAGGTGACTTGTTCCACAGTTAGAAAGTACTTGTGTGTATGAATACAGTGATTTATTACCTTGGTCATGACCTCATCTCCTGACCATTGGCCTGGGTTCACCAAGGAGACTGAGAAGTATGCCCATAACACTGAGAAACAGGGTCACATCAAAGACACAGAGCTGTAACTTTTATTGGCCTGATCTAATTTTTTTTTTTTTTTTACATTGTATATTGTTAAAGAAAGAGGCTTGACTATTGTCTATCTATTAAGGCTCCAAATATTTAAATAGTTTTTCATATGACTTTCCTCGTTTATAAATGTGGCTTATAAATGAGAACAGTTATAATAAATAACATTTTCATTTTTGCTTTTTCAGTAACGATGTAAATCAACATTAACATCCTGTTGCTTTACTGAGTTTCCTCTAAAGCCTGATCTGATGATTACTCCTTGTTCAAATAGCAATAAACGATGTACATTATACATAAGGAATTTGATTTCTTTTAAATAAAACCAAACGTACTTTAAAATCATGGATTAATACCGATCTTTCTGTCATGCTTTACCTGCACTGTATTAAATCACATAGACTTTTATCGTTCATCTGAACTGTAGGATAACCTTAATCAGCTTTATCATGAAACTGCTTCACATATTTTACTACTAAACACTGTGACACATGTAATATGAAACCTTAAAGTCAACTGTTGAATGTATAAATTCACCAGTTTGGTTTGTCTCATCAACATGCTGCTATTTGTGTGGACTGTGTTTCACCATGCATCATGGCCTTTTTTCTTTTCTTTAATGAAACAATCAGTGTTTTGCATTTTGACTCCACTTTATTGCCAGCTTCATTCAAAGATTTGTCTTGGAGAGAGAACAGGCACACAGCGCTAAAAAAACGAAACTTTTCCAATGCTTTTGTGCTGTTGGCTCTGTTCGGCTTCTGTACGCTGCATGTTGAACCGTTTTCAGCGCTTGTTAATACTATGCACTGAGTTTTGTGCATAGAGTTCTGTGGAGCAATTGTAGCAGCATTGCTTCTGCCCCCAGGGGCTTCATTATGGTATTGAAAGCAGAAATAAAGGCCTGTGTGCTCTTACATTACAGCATATTTCTTTTGTTGGATAAAAAAATCTATGTTGATCATTTTTCATAATGACATTGTTGATCATTTTTATTCATTCTTGCAGCCATATCTGCTGTATTGAGAATAAATGAAACTTCAGATTATTATGAAAGATTGAAGTTTTTATTTGTCACATTCACAGTTATAGACAGTTAGATGATCCAGGATTTCGCCGATTTTTTTTGTGATAGTTGCAGCCAAAATTCTTAATTTTGTGGAAGTATTTTATATTTTGTGCTTTTCTTATTTTAAATTTTCTTGAGTTGGCAAAATTGTACTTTACAGTGTATACTGTAACTAGCAGTGAAATGGCAACCTGGCCTACTTCTCATTAGACTACGCAAACAAAATGAATGAAATGAATGGAAAAATAAGTAATAAGTTGAACAAAAGCTAAGAATTGTGCATAGTACATCTGAGACTAAGCATGTCTGAGGCATATATAATGCATATATATACATACATAAATGTGTCAAAAACTGTAATGTGCCAAATATGCAGTTGTTACATGTAGTAATAAGACACAGAGAATCAACAAAAGAGTCACTCTAGACTCCTAAGGGGTCTGTATGGTGGAGGAATCTAATGGCCTGAGGGAAGAAGCTCCTCCTGAGACTTTAGCAATCAGACTATGAAAGTGTTTGCCTAATGAACATACCACACTCAGAGCCAGTAATCTTTCTATAGCTCCAGTATAAAGTGTTATTAGGATCGCTGGAGAGATCCTGAATTTCCTGAACAGTCTCAAATGCTACAGCTGTTGTCTGGCTTTGTTCACCTGAGCTTGCAGGTGATGAGTCCAGGTCAGATCCTCAGTGATGTGTACTCGGAGCTACCTGAAGCTGTCCACAGTAGAAAGATCTTGAATGGGTGTAGTCCAGCTGCTGCTTTTTCCTAAAGTCCACAACCAGATCTTTGGTTTTGCTGGTGTTCATAGACAGACAGCTAGCCCGGCACCATGCCTCATCAAGGTAGGCAGCCTCCTTCTTGTTGTAAATGAGGCCCATAACCATGGTGTTGTCAGCAAACTTGTGTGTAGAGAGAGTACTGAGTACTCTCTCTACAAGTACTGAGTTTTTGTTGTTGTTTTTTTAGGTCAGAGGCAATGAGGCACAGGTTGAACAAATGTAATAAAAAGTGATACAAAAATGATGCCAGATGGATGACATTTCAGATTCCTGTATTTACAGCAGGGTTGGGTCACATATGAAGACTTTATGTAGGTCAGAGAGGGAGGAGACCATCATAGCATTAGCATCACACACTGGGTATCACCCTGCGAGTCCACAGCACCTTCAGTGAGAGTGACAATGGCCCATTCAGAGTTCCACTCCCTGTGTTTGGCCTCAGTATTTGGCAGCCTCTCGCTAACTCTTATTGTTTGGTAATGAGACTAGATCATTTTTCATTTCAGCTTTATTTAACAAAGAAGTCTGCTTATCTGCTTTACAATGCAGGCCTGGCCAAAGGCTTGAAACTATAGAAGGTAGAGAGTGAGTGGTTGAAGGGTTCTATGAAATTCAACACATATACATGAAAAAGCCAACACAATTACCACACTATTGTCAATGATACGCATATAAGAGAAGTATGGTTGGCTGTACTTGCACAAAAAATAGCGCTAAACTGCACCTTTCCTTTCCTACTGTCAAGAGTCCAAATTCTGTATGTTTTATACAGTATGTACCTTTCACACTGAAATGTAGATAAAACATCTTGTAGATATGTCAATGTAGAAAAAGTATCTTTCAAGCTTTATACTTAAAAGGACAAAAAGAGTACACACGAGGTTTCCAACCCAGGGACAAGGAAAGGTATAGTTTAGGGCCCTTTTTTTCTGTGAATGCACTTAGTGGTCAGAGATTCCTAGCTAATCAATTTAGAGGATGTGGTGTAAAGAAGGAACTGGACAGAGGATGGACCATGAGTTTGTTTTCTCAGGAGTTCTCTGGCTTGAATGTTGCACAAGAACAAGATTGGGAAGATTATTTTGACAAGAGTGCTACATCCTCACACACTGGTCACCAGAATTATACTAATGTGTGCACAGAGGACTCTTACTGTCTTGCTTATTTTCACAAGTGTGCTGGCGTCGTTCTGATTTGACCACGGCATTAGCTGCATATACACGTCCAATGTGTTTAGACTCTACAAATAAGAACCTAAGGCATGGCATGTAGAGGAAAGTCTCAAAGAAAGAGAAATTCCAGTTTTTCCAGCATATGTTATTTAAGCAGAGGAAGCCTAACAAATGAGAGTCATTACTCTTGCCTATCACATTCAATAATAGCCTGACACTGCTGATTGATTTTCTTGCTTAAACATATGCTTTTTAAGCTGGCATTACAATAAGCTGACTGGAGAGGACTCTACAAGAGTTAAATATTTGGAATTCTTTCCCAGTGAATTGTTGTCAGCTAATCACACACAATATTTATATAAGAAAGCAAACAAGCAGACGTGAAATAAATCATAAGAGACGCCATGACTGCTAGTCCCTCTAAACCTTTCACTATTTAAAAAAAAAAATTTAACATACTGCTGATTCTTATCAAATGCAGATGCTTGCCAACATCTTTTCTGCATCTCCCACTGCAGATGCTTTAGTTCAGTCGGCTTTGTCAGGTGTCCTGAAAGAAAAATGTGCCGCAGTCTGCAGTAAACCATTTCTTTTTGAACCCAGGCTGCTTAGTGCTAATGCATATGAATGTGAGGCCATGCTACAAGCTCAGAGCCTGGGGCTCCTGCTTTATGCTATTCTCGGGACATAATAAAACAGGGCCCACACAGATGAGTGAGGTGCAGGGGTGCGGCGGTTGTCAGGAGGAGAAAAGAAGGTTGAGTTGAGCCCCTGCTGCCCCGGGGCCCACTACTTTCACACGCAAGGAACTTAAGATGTACAGAAAGCCCCTGAGATGTGGCATGTTCCTGGGTGACAGGAGGACTTTGAAAGGGGTGTCATTTTTTATACTTCCATCACCTATTATGGTTTAGATAGACCTCTTGCTTTCATGCAGAATAGAATATATATAGAACGAACAAGAAACTGAATGCATTTGCACACAGCATATACACAAACTTAACATATGTACACACACCTACTATCTTTGTAAAATAGTGAATGTGTTGGAAGAAAAAAATAATTGCTTAAGCTTCCAAAAAAATCGTTCTTGCATGTTGTATTTGCTTTCCTTTTCCTTTTGTGGAAAAAGTAAGTGCATGCAGCAAAGTTAGGCATGCAAGAGCAATAGTAAATGCTTTTAATAATGTTCTTGCCAGGAACAATCACCTAGGCAGAACACAAACAAACACATAATCAGAAACGGTAACGCATAAACAAAGGAAAGAAAGGTACTGGAATAAGGAAGCACTGAATAAACAAAGAGACCAGGAGAACAGGGTTAGCAATCGTTGACAAAAACAGGTCAAACAGGGCAACATATACAAGTATAAACAAATTTCAGTAGTATATTTACAAAGAACTTGTGCAGGAAACAATGAACCAATGAACTTAAAGTGGTACCAGAGCTGGTGTTGACCAGCCAGCATTCAGTATATGTCATTAAAAAAGAAATGAATCCCGGGCTAAAATCCACATATTCATCACTATGGTAATATCCAGCAGGTCAAGCCAGCACCTTACATATATTAGTTATTTTGACATATAATATAAGCCGAGAGATGGAATAAACTTTTTGGACGTCAGTCAATGCATTGGCCTCCTTTACAACAATATATTGCTGCACAAGAGTAACACAAGGAAACAATTTGTCACAACACTTTACCCAGATATCTGTCCTTCCTGTAATGAAACACCCAAGAACACAATGGTATCATACAAGTAATGATACACAGTTTTCAGCAGAAACAATGACTGAACTGAGGGATCAAGTGTCCTAACAATGTGTCCTTTTGTGCATTATTGCACAGTTTGTGTGAAGATTCCATTGCCGTACCTAGCAGACAGAGCTCTGTTTACAAATAAATGCAAAAATAATTAAAACAAGATTCCAGCACGTGTAATGTTAATTTATTACAAAAACCTACTTCTGTGGTTTTGTCTTCTGTTGAAAAGTCAATGAGAATAAAGAGGAACAAAAAAAACTTTTTGGAAAATCTGAGTAAGTTTTAAACCCAAGCAAGTGTTACTGAGAGCCAATTTACAAATACATCATCCAATATATAAATACATGCCATGCAAATGAGACGATAGTGTGTATAATCTTTCACAAGATATCAAAATAGAAAGCTGCATTTACCAAAATTATAAATCACATGTGCTCAGGGATGCAGTCCAACACCTGCAGCTTCTTGAACTGTTATTGTTCAAGTGTTATTGAGAGCCAATATACAAACACATCATCCAATATACAAATACAGGCCATGCATATGAGAAGAAAGTGTATATAGTCTTTACAAAAAAGCTAAACAGAAAGTAGAAGTTACCAAAATTACAGAATACATGTGTTCATGGATGCAATCCTACAACCAAAGCCTCTAAAATGAAAATAAAATCTAGTTTTGTCATGTTTCACTGTTTAATCACCGATTCCAAAAGAATCACTGATCACCTTTGTTCCCAATGATCACCAATGTTCTGAATGACCATTCACTGATCACCAGTGTCCCCAATTACCAATCTCTGGTCACCTATGTTCCTAAAGACCAGTCACTGATCACCATTGTTCCCAATGACCGATCACTGATTACCAACGTTCCTAACATCCAATTACTGATCACCAGTGTTCCTAAAGACCAATCACTGATCATCATTGTACCCAATTACCAATCACTGATCACCAATGCTCCCAACATCCGAACACTAACCACCATAGTTCCAAAGAAACATTCTCTGTCGCAGATGTTCTCAACACCCATTCTTGCTTATATTTACAAATAATTAAATTTGATTTATTCCACTTGTAACCATTTTCCTTTGTGTTTATTTCCCAGCTATTCACTGCCACTGTTTTTCTTTGTCTGTGTTCCTAATTATAGCATTCAGTAAACCTTGATTGAATACAGAATTTTCTCTAGAACTCTAGGACTAGCTGCAACCTACATTCTGCAACTCAACTTCTGTAGTGAATTACTAGGGCCC
Source organism: Hemibagrus wyckioides (assembly GCF_019097595.1). Lineage (NCBI taxonomy): Eukaryota > Metazoa > Chordata > Actinopteri > Siluriformes > Bagridae > Hemibagrus > Hemibagrus wyckioides. The sequence continues at coordinate 25,805,611 of NC_080720.1, forward strand.
ACTGTTTGCTGTAGCTAGCTATTAATTTTATAGCACTGAGATCAAAATCTCTGTGTTTAATGACTTCTTCCAAGCTCAATAATTGCAATAGAGAGCTCAGCAGAAGTGTTATATAACTTTACAATATTTGTGTTTCTTTTGGACATGCTTGTAGCAAAGCTATGTTAATTCCTAGACAATTATCTGCAAATACCTGTGCTCTCATTCCCTCTAACTACTGAAGTTGTCAAATAGTTTTAGTCAAATGTTATTCAAAGACTATTTCATGCACATACATGTATCTGATATACAAGAACAGTGGATTTGGGTAACATTAATACACAATATGGCCAAAAGAATGTGGACACCTGACCATCACAGTACACGGTATCTTTTCCCCAAACTGTTGCCACAAAGATAGAAGCACATAATTATCTAGAATGTATTTGTATGATTTAACATTACTATATCTCTTCAGTAGAACTAATAGGGCAAACTTCTTCCAGTATAACAAAGCCACTAGGCACAAAGTGATGTCTATAAAGATGTTTTGCCAACGTTGCTGTACACAGAGCCCTGACCTCCACTCTACTAATCTCTTTTGAGATTAAATGGAACACTGACTGCATGCCAGGCTTTCTTGCAAAATATCAGCACCTGACTTGACTAATGCTCTTGTGGCTGCATGGACAAATCACCACAGCCACGCCAAAGCTAGAAGAAAGCCTTCCTAGAAGAGTGGAGATTGTTATAATAATAAGTCCCATCAAAGGCGGGTCTAAATCTGGAACAGGTTGATCAACAATCCCAGATGGTTACGTGTTCACAAATCAGTGGCAGAATAGTGTGTGAAAAAATAAAAAATGCCACTCTCTGCTTCCCACACAAGCCTGAGAAACTGGCTTCAGATATTGCTTTTGCTTTCTTCTGCTTCCGCTCCGTCCATTCTGCCAGAAAAGCAAAACAACACTACAGGGCACTGGAACATTACTGTGTGTCACTATCTGTTGCACCCAGATAAGACGAGTGAAAAGAGGAAAAGATTAATGAGGCTGCCATGTTGGCACTAAATTCAAAACAGACCCATACATGGAAAACTTTCTACAATCCCTCCTTTTTTCATAACTAGGTGGAACGTTAATGCTGATTGTTCTGACCTCCGGTTGCTATTACGGTTGTGTTGCAGAATTAAAATTTTTTTTACAGAAGTCCATTACTGAAAATTTAATGTGCACAATGGACATTATGGCAAAGCAGCTTTAAAGTAAGCTCAAGTGGTTAAGGCTCTGGGTCGTTCTAAAAATTATAGTTTTAACTAGAATCACTTCCTGCTGTGCCATCCAAAGCCACCACCATGATCTCAGAGTGGTTCTATCCAAAGCAATCTCATGTAATATCTCCTGGCTGCCCATTCATCCTCACCAGCAGTGAATGACTCTACTTGGTGAGATTCCAACAAGATGTAGGGCATCAGAATAGATGCAGAGAGTAGAAGGGATCAGGATCACTTGTTTCTCAGTAGTAGCTTGCATAGATCGGAAGAGAGAGAGAGAGAGAGAGAGAGAGAGAGGTTATTAGAGGTTATGCTTGTGATGGCATAATAATTGAAGGACAACATAAATTTTGTGCAGAGTGCAAGCAGGGAGTCTGGCAAGACAAGCTATGACTGTGTAACTAAAACTTTACAGTGTAAGTATGTAAGTACTTTGCTGTGATTTGTTTAATAAATAACAGCACTATACTTTCTCAAGTATTAAGTTTCTAAAGCTGAATCTATAATTTATTCCATATATATACAGCATCAGAGAGTTTGACACATTTTTGTATGGCATAACCTGTTCTCAGTACAGTGGCTCAGCAGCTAGTGTTGCTGCCCCAAAACTCCAGAGTTCCCAGTTTGATCCTTAGCTCAGGTTACTGTCTGTGTGGAATTCCACATGTTCCTACTGTGTCTGCATTTGAGTGTGGCCTTCCTCTCAGTTTCTCCTGTTTCTTTCCATCTCCTAAAACTCCCAGGTGTTAATGTGTGTGCATGTTGTCCTGCTGTGGGCTGGAAATGGACTATGAATACATCCAGGATCTTCACACTTCCTGTACAATGATCACAGGACAGGCTTTGGATTCTATGTGAGCAAGACCAAGATAGACCAGTTACTGAAGATGAATGGATAAATAACTAGCACTGGATATTTTAGAGCTGGTTATTTATTTATACATACAGTATACCACAGCACTGTTGAATTCTTGACTCTGATTGGTCAGATGCTGTTGATTTATTTCTCCAGTAGGTCCAGCTGTGAGGCAAATCTCAGGTGTAATGAATGAATTTGTTCCTTCTTATACTTAATACACAGGGAGTCTTATAGCAGAATGTAACACTGATGAAAAATGGGTTAAAATGTGTCATTATTCAGCTTGGAAACACGGCTAATCGTATAGTGAAGCTTTCTGTTAAGAAATGTTTATTTAACGTTTATGGATGTTCTATAACAACACATATCCAAAGGAAATAAACTGATGATATGTATGATTTTTTACCTAATTAAAAAATAAAAATAAAAGATGGCAAATTGCTGTGGTATAAGAGAAAACAAACACTTTGGGGTGTGTTGTTATATTTCATACATAGTGACCACACTTTATTATTTTAGTTTAGTGTACACTAGGCACTAATGCTAGTGATACAGTTTTGTACCATATAACTGCAATTTTCAGTGTTTTTTTTTGCTCTCCCAATACAAAAAACCTGGACTTAAAAATAACTCCTTACATAGCAGCCACCTACAGTGTCAGAAAGAGGAATACGATATTTGCATTTGACTAGAGCATGAACAGGACAGGTCTAGTCACTGAAACCCATGCTCGCTATCATGACAGTTGTGGTATGCAGATTTATGTAGGTATTGATGGAGCTTTGGACTTGAGCTTGTGTGACCGTGCACTAGAGACCAGGCCTGTGCAGGGTTTCTATTCACTGTCCACAGTGAGGACAGATCAGGTGCTGAAACTTTGCAATAAAAAACCTGGGTGCCTCCAAGCAGTTAGTGGACACCTAACACCAAACCCCCACACCTGCCAACAGATCCCATCCTGCACCTATCCCCCTCCTCCTTTTCTTAATATTTTTTGTTAACAGTTACACAGTACAAAACATTTTCCTAAATATTTCTATCGTGTGTCTTCTTGCTTTGGCAATCGGTTCAAATTTATCTTCCTCTCTCTCTATTTAAGCTCATCAACCCTGCCAAAAATCATTAGCCAATCAGAAAAGATTACAGGTTTTCATCAGTGAAAAAGTCACTAGCACTTACATTCTCAGTGGTGGAGAAGACAGGAAATTTCTACGCTTCTAAAGTTTTTGTAAGTTTGGCTTGCATCATTCCTACATGTAATGGCTGTTTGGCAAGAAGCATGTAATTGAAATAACTAGGATTGTTTCACCAATATGTGACCCCAGTCTAAAAGCAGTCTCCATGACCTCCATTTTCAGCAGTCATTGAGAATTTTCACACATGGACTGAATACGTGAGGCTTCACTAAAGACAGATTTTGGTCTTGTTTGAGGGAGGGGCTCATGATTACAGATTTTCTATCATGTAGATGAATTCCTTCTGAATCATGAATCAATTGTACAATTCCATGAATCACATTTGGGTACATAGATTTGCAAAATAATCCTTTCTTCAGGGTCACAAAAGTACAAGGTACTTGAATTAAGAAGAGACAGTTCACCATTAAATAAGAGAAACAGGGATAAATTCTTTGGAATTTAAATTCTTAAATTCTTTGGAATTCTCAGCAAGCATGGGTATACCAGGGAACACCTAGGCAGAGCATCCTGGGAAAATCACATGTAAAAATTTGAGGACCCATCTGCCTAGGACCTCTGAATAGTCAACCTGTAATGTGATGTAATCACAATTATTCCCAACATTTAATTCACTGATCACCAATGTTCCCAACAACCAATCACTAATCACCAAGGTTCCCAACATCCAATCACTAATCACCAAGGTTCCCAACAACCAATTACTAATCACCAATGTTCCCAACAGCTACTCGCTAATCACCAATGTTCCCAGCAACTAATCACTAATAACCTATGTTCCAACAACCAATAACTGATCACCAATGTTCTCAACATCCAATTAATGAATTCCATTAGTTCCAACATCTAATCACTGATCACTATTGGTCCAAAGGATCATGTGAAAAAAACTAACCATTAAAAAAAAAATTCTATGAATTTACTCTATACAATGTGCAGTTCTGCTCAAATTCTATTCTGTCCAGTTCATCTTTGTAATTCATTTGTGTTGTTTGTTGTGCACAGTTAGTGTTGTGTACTTTTGTATTGTCGTTCCTTGGTGGTCAGGTGTGAAAGGATTATGGTAGCTTTTTTTTAGCAGGTTTGTATGTAGGATAGGATGCAGTTGAACAATTTTTTACCAGTATTTACATAATACTTTTTTATTTGCTACACCAACCGTGTGTAATGTTCTTACACAACATTTTGTAATTAGCCCCAGCTCAGTGCAGTTACACAATCTGGAGACATGCCACCTACTTTTTTTTTTATCTCACTTTTATTGACAGATTGTGGAAGTATATTAGTTTATTTAATAGCATTTAGTAATATCTACAGGAATCTGGTTGTTACTCTGTGTTATGAGCTGCGTTGGCTTTCTGTTTGCACTAAAGTCAATAAGAACTAGACTGAGGCAGTTTCATAAACATCACTGTTGCTCTGTAAAGGATGTGGAAATACAGACTCATGAGTAATATAACCAGGACTTCAAGAAGTAACCCAAAAACTCAGCAGGAGATGAAATGCCCAACAAATAAGATGTTACTCATGGCTGCACATAACTCAAAATAATGAATACAAGTCCACAAATCTTAGCAAGGATAACATTTAGTTAAACTTTTCCAAAGGTAATTTAAACAATTCTTGCTGTTCAATTGAGAACCTGAAGAAGTTGCCAGGGGACACAGCAGGTATTGAGCTAATGCCATACTGATCAAGCTGCTCCAAAGCAACAAAAACAAGAGCCAGAGTTGGAATATTTTACAAAAACAGACATGTTTGAAGTAAAACATGTGTTATATGATATGTTGTTTTCTTTTGAAATTTACAGCTTTAAGAACCTTTGCTTATAATAAATGACGTTTATACATGGTTGATTTGATTTAATCCTTAAAGCAAAACATCCTGTTCTTTATTTTCCCATAAAACATGCTGGGATTTCATCTTATTTATGACATGCACTGATCTACAAACTGCTATGGTAGGATAAAGATGACAATATGTGTGCCTTAAACATTAATAAGTACATCACTAATCTATTCTAAAATCTTTCGACTGTCCCACAATTCAGTTGAATCTGAAGTTTCTTTATTAGCAATGATATTGTGATATTGAGTGATGAGATCGATGATCTCTTACTCAAATTATAAATTGAAAGTAAATTATTAATTTAAAGAATGTAAGTAAATCATTAGAAATTTCCTCATGCAATTATTATTACGGTTCTTAGGTAACCTGAGTTTTTAGGGTTTTTAAAACTAAATAAAACCTCCATCTCTGTTACACACTTAATGCAACAATGCAGCCATTATCAAGAACCTTTGTAAATGTGATATTCATGCCTAAGCAGTAAAGGTTAACACCTTTGTTTTTATCATAGTTTAATCCATGTTTTCTTAGGTTTGGTGTCGAAAATGATTGACAAACAAGCTTTAATTAAGCATCACTAAAGCTGTAAATGAGTTAATCGACAAAAAAAAAAATATAAAAGATTTTTTCTTTCAGCTGTTCCTATTAAGGGTTGCCAAAGCATCTCTTTGTTCTGCATATTTGATTTGGCACAGCTTTTTGATTTGGCACAGCTTTTTTTTCCATTATCAGGAAGGGCGCCAGATGCCCTTCCTGATGATGCAACGCTCCTCAAATGTTTTTCAGGCTTGGGGCCGGCACTGGGATTGCACTGTCACATATATTTTGTTACACTGTGGGGAGAGGCAGGACACGTGTGTTTACTCAGCTTGCTGATTATTATTTTACTGTTTATTTTATAATCATTTTCAATGCCCATAGCTTAGATCATGCAACATAAAGTGGAAAAAAACCGTTAAGGTTTGAGTCAAAACCTGGAAGTACAACATGAAAGCAGAGACGAGAAACACGGGAAACCACGGCTCGGAACTGATGTAAATAATTCATGATAAGACTTAACAATGAGAGAAAGAACCTCAGATTTTAAATAGAAAACTAATCAAAGGCTGATCGCAGTTCTGATAACAGAGTGCTTTTATTATTCACAAAATAATGCTCCTGTAATTTTCCAAAACTATTTGCTGTAAGAATGTTTTGTTTCTCAGTGCTATAAGCATACTTCTCACACAGTTGTCTCAGTTAAACTAAAATAAATCTGATGAAAAAGTCAGTATAAGTAACAAAAAAAAAGGAAAAAAAGAGGGAAACACTAGAATAACATTTGTTGGCATACGGAAGTATGCATTTAATAGTTAATCCCTTGGTATGCCAGTGCAGAAAGTGCACACAGAGGTAAGATTTATTTGTCCCTCACTGGCTTTAAGAGAAGCTTAAGAGCTAACCTGAGGGTTATGAGTGACTCTGGAGAGCTGTGGTCAGGCTCAGACTGTGTTTAGTGAAAGCAGGTGTAGAAGCCATGCTGTGAATACAGGCATCCCTCCAGCCGGAATGAGCCCAAGATTTATCGGCCTCTGCTCTCCTTCAGACTAAACGTCTCCATGAGGGGGGTTTTAAGATGTCTGTCTCACTCACATATGGATACAAACACCTACAAATACAGCGTGAGTGAATATTGTCTTTCTGTCCTCTCGTAAATTCTCATGAATGCTGCTCTTCCAGCCCTTCCTCACCTCCTTTGCTGTTCAAACACACCATGCTTCCTGTTTCTTTTATTGTATCCTATGGCAAGCCCTCCATCAGTCATGCCAAGGTTAATAGCTCTAAAGAAGTTTAAAAGCATACAAGTGGGAGAGTGTTTGTGTTATATTTATGTAAAAAGGCATCACCTCACCATAAATTGCTTATAAAGCTTTGCCAGCTTTTATTCCTAAGCCTAATTCCACATGATATATCATTAAAGTGAAAAGGAAAAGCCCATGTTATGTACACAGGGGTGTGAGTCAGCCATGATGGATGATGGAATCAGGAGGAGTGAGAGTGTAGCTAACTACTGGCAAACACACACCCTGCAGCAGTGTGACGGCTACACAAAAGATCCGGCCAGAGGTGACGTTGTGGCTCGCCGCTTCTCTTTTAGTCTTTTCCCCTCGAGTGTGGGGCTCCAGTGCAGCACGAGCTCATCTATCATGATAAAAGTACAGGAGGAAAAGGGGGAACTCTCTCCTGGGGCTCCAACTCTCCAACAGAGTGTGAAAAGACCTTTATGAGAGAATCTACACAAATACCAGATACCTGCTTCCTTAATGCAGTTATCACAGGAATGTATTACGGGTGAACGATTTTTACACCAAAACAGTGCAAAAAATGTGCTTAATAGTTGATAGGTTGCACATGAGGTATTTTAGTTTGGCTAAGACCCACGCCAAGCATTAGAGTTAAAGAGAAGCTGATTGAGACAATTGTGTTTTATTTTTTTTAACATGTCAAGCAGAAAAACTGGTTTTTACACTTCTGAGTGATGAATATCATATTTTCAGCATTTCAGTGTTAAGTTTCACTTTTATTGGTACTAAAGGTGGAACAAGAACATCTAAAAAACAAAAAACACATCTAAAACAGAAAATGCAGTGAATATAAAAAGTCAACACAATGAAAAAATGAAACCAAAATATTATTCATCCTTTATCGTAAAATAACAAGTAAGAAAATTCAATGAAAAAAAAGGGGGGAAAAAACATTTTTAATATAATGGAGCATGAGCATGTGACTTATATATCATGTTAAAGGTTGAAAAAAACTCTGAAATGCTTTATCTTGGTTTCCTTTTTTTTTTTTTTTTTTTTTACTTCAGTAAAACCTGCAGTTTTAACAGGGGAGTGTAGACTTTTTGAATTTACTGAATGTAGTAATTTATTTCCACCAAAAAATAATTCATTTAAACCGAAAATACTGTTGATTTTATTCCTGAGACAGCTACCTCCATTTCCTCTGAGTACATCTATTATCACAAGGGAGTTGTGCAAGTGTTGAAAAGCTGCAACATGTGAAACAAAAGTGCCACTATCTAGAAACTGCCTGATGTGTGACAGATCACATTTCAGCCTAAAGTCAGGAAAAAAGGCTTGACTAGTTGTGGCATGTCTGATGCTAGGAATCGGTTTAGGACTGGACGAGGAAGACTGCATTATTACAGTGAATGTCTCCGTCTAGAACACTGAAGCCTCCTTTAATTTGTTAATCTGAGAAAGCATTGCCTTACTTCACTGACTGAGTCACACACACCCACCCACACCCACACCCACACACACACACTTGTCATTTCACAGATATCGCACATGTATATATGTTTATTAATAGAACTCATACATAATGATTCATTAGATTTCTTTTCTTTTTTTATTCTATTTTTTTAATTACACATATTTCTTGATGTACAGGTTTTTCTTCAATGTACTTGTGCTCCGGTGTCACTTCTCTCATCTCAATGCAGCAGAAAGGCTTCATTGTAAAACCCCTTCAACCGGCTAAAAGCCCATAAACATCCAAATGAACCTTTAGAGACCCTTCCCACATTTTTTTTTGTAAAAATCCATATAAAGGAGACTTCCCTTCCCAAGGATTCCCAGCATTATTGACTTTTCTGTCTATTTTCTGCCAAAAGGAGGCTTGGCCTGTCGTTTGTGCAGCAGGGTCTCTGAGGTTGGTCACAGATGGCAGACTGACGGTCTCTGAGGCAAACAGTTTCATCAGCTGCCATCATCCTGGCCATTTTTCTCAGCGTGTGTTTGTGAAAGGCTACTTCTGGGAGACACGGGTGCAGACGCAGACACACACACACTTGAAAGAAAAAAGAAAGAGAGAAAAAAAGGGTAATAAATGTGTGTGCTTGTGCGTGTGTGTGTGGCGAGAGAAAGAGATTGATGTATGGGAGGTCTGAAGCTTGTCACTCTTCACTGCTCTCTAACAGGGGTCTCTACGCTGGGACTTAACCCTGGGCCTTAGGCTTTTGAGTTGCTGTCACACACAGACAAATGCGCAAACGTGATATGCAATCACAGACGCCACTGGCAAACAAAATGCGTGTTTACTAAGCCGACTCCATGTTGTCCATGCACCTTTAGGAGCTGCAGTTTACTTATATGAATAAAAACAGGTTTGTGGCTACACTACATTCCAGGGGGTGAGGTATTCAGCCTTGTCAAACAAATGACAACAGGAAGCTTTGCTAACGCACACACACACACACACACACACACACACACACACACTGAGCTGTATACTCTCCTTTCTACACTCACACATAATTCTGTGTTGTAAGAAATTACTTGATAACTCATAATCATGTTAATATCATTGTAACATCTCGTCAAGTCAAGAAGCTTTTATTGCCATTTCCAAAACATATAGCTGGTGCAGTACATTAAGTACACTAAGAAAAGTACTACATATGTTAAAATTTGTGCAAGACAAAAGGGCAAGACAGACAGTACAATACAATACCATAGAATAGTGTACACAGAGCAGCACCGAACACTACACAGTTCTGTAGTTGAGTAAAGTGCAAATAAAGATGCTACGGATGTAAACATAAAGGACAGATAGTAGTGGATTATAGCAGCATTAAAAAGTAATGTGCAAAAATTGCAATGGGAGTGCTGAGATTACAGATGACTGTGTGTGTGTGTGTGTGTGTGAGTGTATGTGTGTGTCAGTTCAGTCTCTAGGAATAAAGGAGTCTGATGGCTTGGGGGAAGAAACTGTTACACAGTCTGTTTGTGAAGGCTCGTTGCTTCAGTACATTTTTTCCAGACAGCAGAAGTGTGAAGAGTGTGTGTGAGAGAGGTGTGTAGGCTCATCCACAATGCTGATGGTTTTGCTATCTGTGGAGTAAATATCTGTGATATTTGTGTGTACGTGTGAATGTTATTTGTGCTGTACTGTACACTCTTTATAATTAGCAATAACATGTGATTATAAAATTATACATTATAAAGCAATTACCTAAAAAAATAATAAACATGATCAGCCGTAACATTATGACTACCTGGCTAATATTGTGTTGGTCCCCCTTTTGCAGCCAAAACAGCCCTGACCCGCTGAGGCATGGACTCCACTAGATCCCTGAAGGTGTGCTGTGGTATCTGGCACCAAGATGTTAGCAGCAGATCCTTTAATTCCTCTAAGCTGCGAGGTGGGGCCTCCATGGATCAGACTTGTTTGTCCAGCACATCCCACAGATGCTGGATTGGACTGAGATCTGGGGAATTTGGAAGCCAAGTCAACACCTCAAACAACAATGCTTAGGTAGGTGGTACGTGTCAAAGTAACATCCACATGGATGCCAGGACCCAAGGATTCCCAGCAGAACATTGCCCAAAGCATGACACTGCTGGCTTGCCTTCTTCCTGGTGCCATGTGTTCCTGTGGTAAGTGACGCACATGCACTTGGCCATCCACATGATTTAAAAGAAAATGTGATTCATCAGACCAAGCCACCTTCTTCCATTGCTCCGTGGTCCAGTTCTGATGCTCATGTGCCCATTGTAGGCGCTTTCGGCAATGCACAGGGGTCAGCATGTGCACCCTGACTGATCTGCAGCTATGCAGCCCCATACACAACAAACTGTGATGCACAGTGTATTCTGACACCTTTCTATCAGAACCAGTGGTCACTTCACCTGTCATAATGTTACGGCTGATCGGTGTATATATAGTGGATGGGATATATTAGGCAGCAAGTGAACATTTTGTCCTCAAAGTTGATGTGTTAGGAGCCGGAAAAATGAGCAAGCATAAGGATTTGAGTGAGTTTGACAAGGGCCAAATTGTGATGGCTAGACGACTGGATCAGAGCATCTCCAAAACTGCAGCTCTTGTGGGGTGTTCCCGGCCTGCAGTGGTCAGTATCTATTAAAAGTGGCCTAAGGAAAGAACAGTGGTGAAACAGCAACAGGGTCATGGGCGGCCAAAGCTCACTGATGCACGTGGGGAGTGAAGGCTGGCCCGTGTGGCTGGTCCGATCGAACAGATGCTCAAATTGCTGAAGAAGTTAATGCTGGTTCTAATAGACAGGTGACAGAATACACAGTGCATGATGGGTCAGGGCTGTTTTGACATCAAAAGGGGAACCAACACAATATTAGATCAGGTCATAAAGGCCTGGTCGGTTATTTTTCTGGTATTAAGTGTTTATATGTAATTTAATGTTTATAATTATTTAAAACGGGGGTGTCTAATCTTATTTGTAAGGGCTCAGTTTTCATTCCAACCAATCAGAAGCCACAGCTGAGTCTACTGAACGCCAAGATCAACTGATTAATCAGGTGGAATCAGATTGGTATGAAAAGCTGCACTCCCACTGGTGCTTTGTGGGTAAGACCGTACACTGGTTTAAAATATAAAGTTTCAAGTATAAATACAAATAATTGTTAATAGATATTATCATTGATTCATATTTATATTTTAGAAAGCATGTATAATACAGCACATGGCTCTATTATTAAGCAATATTACACAGGAAAGAGTGTGGTTACACTGAATGTTGGCATGGCTGTGAACCCACATGGAAATTAATATTGAGTAAGTTCAATTTCTGACAAAATATAGCCAAATGACCTATTTATTTTTTGCTTTGCTAGAAAAAATAGATCCCAAAGAATCCACACTCACTTCGGCTCGCTCACTACCTAGCTCACATAGATTTGTATATTTCCGTGCTTCTGTTAAAATTGGCTTGACTGATTTTTTCATTTTCATCTAAGGCGCTTTCATATTTTAAGTCTGTTATATTCCTCAGAAGCAATGTTTGCTATGTATGCTGATGTCACTAACTTTATAAGGAGGTGGAATTTTACGTGACGCCACTCATGAAATCAAATCTGTGAACTGGAACAAACTCTTGCATAATATAAATACTGTATTAATACAGAGTTAATAATATGCTATATGTATAATAGTGACATGTTACAGTAAGAACTAATCTGAACTAATCACCTATAGTACATTGTTAGAGCTGTATGAGTCATTATTAGAGTTGGAAGCAATTTCTCATGGAAGCAATTTCTGCACATCAGGAATTTTCCTATGTCATTCATCTCCACAAAAAGAGAATTTGGCACACACACACACACACACACACACACCTAGCAAAGGATGTCTTTGCCAGCTACACCCTGCCAAAACATCAAATGCATGATTAGCTCTCTGCCTTGCTGTTCCTTCATGCCCCCGAGTGCTAATCCATTACTGCCTTTCACGGTCTAAATATATTACTCCATTTAGATAGGCCAGATTAAATGTGATTAGAATAGCCTCCCACATGCCCCTATTCTGGCTAAAGCTTATAGACACTATGAGATCAAAGTTATGAAAGGAACAGAAAGCCAAAAATCTGCCAAAAATGAGATGAGAGCAAGCCCCACGACTGCACTAACTGACAGAGAGAGCGCGACCTGCCTTCAGACTCCGTCTGAACCCTGAACGCTCAGAGAGATGAGAGGGTCATGGGCTGATCGGGGGAAAACAGAGGCAGTCTTTAGCAGGAAAAATCAGCTCATTAGCTGACTTTTTTGCTCTTTTGGTCTGACTAAGAAGGGCTGGGGATAAACTGTGCTTTATTTTTCCAACCTATTACTGCAGTTGATCCTCTGTCCTCCTACTGTAAATCAACAGTTTTGACCACAAAATGCTTGAAAATATTTAAGCTTTCAACATGTGGCTTAAATTAATCAGTATAACCAATAACTTCATAAAACAACCAGATTTTAGGAAAATAGGAAAATATCCTCATGTGGGTAATTCATTAAAAAGCGTCATGAATGACTCAGATAAAGGAAAACCCCTTTTCTTCCTTTGTATCAGACTTCAGAAAGTGAGACACTCGACACAACACTGATCTCATACATGGCAACATAGATGTAAAAACTGGATTTGAAGTAATGCTCTGTTTGCAGTGTAACTAAACACCACAATAGATATTGTCACAGACTGTTAAGAGCTAAGAGTCTTACAGTTGTACAGTGAAGAACATGAATGGCTTATTCATCACTGCAACCTGAATTTAATTTCAGTAATTCATACAGAAGAACAACGTAAGCTCACGTGCAGATCAATCAACTGGCAGAATACAAGCTACTGTACTACTGCATTATTATGTATGTCAGTAGTAACAACCTAAGTTTGGATTTCAAAATGTTATTTTGTATAAATTATGAAAGAAAGAAAGAAAGAAAGAAAGAAAGAAAGAAAGAAAGAAAGAAAGAAAGAAAGAAAGAAAGAAAGAAAGAAAGAAAGAGTTTTTTGTTAAATATAGTGCCTGCACAAGAACTGTTCTCGAAGATGCTTGGAACAACCTCTTAGTAAACTTCCTTAGAAAACATGCATGAAATGTAGTTGGTTCTTACAATAACGGTGGTCACATTAAAGTTACTGTTTACTGTATTTCTATCTAAAGCGATATAAGTCTACAGAAGACTTGGAAACTGTGATTCATGCCTTTATTAAAACACAGTTGGTCTTCTGTAATGCTCTGTATACTGGCCTTCATCAAGCTGCCTTATCTCGCTTGCAGAATGCAAAATGCAGCAGCTAGATTTTACCAGGAACCAAAAAGAAGGATTATATTTCATCTTTTTTGGCATCTCTTCACTGGCTTCCTGTTAAGTCCAGAACTGATCCCTTAAAAAAAATCCTTGAAAATCCATATTTTTCTGGCATTGCTGCACAGTACATTATTGACCTTCTCCCCCTGTCTGAATGCTAAGATCTTATAACCAACTTCTTCTAGAGAAAGGGTGATGGAGCCTATTCTGTGGTTGGCCCTAAACTCTTCGTCTTATCATGTTATTTAATGTGACATTATATGATCTTCTGTTATATAGAAATCAAATTTGACTGAATTATATCAGTGTTAATGTATATTCAATTCCTTTGCAACATTTTTGTGCACTAGTGCATGAAGATATTAAGGCACACCACCAGAACTGACCACCAGTACAAGCAAGTTAGATGGCAAAAAACATGACAAGTACAATTCACAGTGTATAGAAATAATATTTATTGATTGATAATGTTATGAATTTGGGTACGTGGCAGTGTTCTATTCTAATTAAACTACACTGCTCTATAGCCAATATGGATATAGTGTGGTGTAATTTCTAGGGCAGCACGGTGTTGCATGTTGTTGTTGCAACACAGCTCCAGGGTACTCGGTTCCACCCAAAAACATGCCAGGAGGTGAACTGCCAACTCTAAATTGCCCCTAGGTAAGAATGTGTTTGTGCATGGTGTGTTGTGATAGATTGGCATTCCTTCCAGAGTGTATTCCTGCCTCCATGTTCCAGGGATGGGCACCGGATCCACCACAACCCTGACCCAGATAAAGCATGAATGCATGTAATAGGTATAACGCCTCCAGACTCTGATATCCATGAAGGCTCCAGCTTGCAGCTTACAGGACCTAAAGGACTTGCTGCTAATGTCTTGGTGACAGATACCACGGCACACCTTTAGAGGTCTTATGGAGTCCATGCCTCGACGAGTTAGAGCTGTTTTGGTGGCACAAGGCAGACCTACACCATATTAGACAGGTGGTTTTAATCTTCTAGCTGATCTTTGAGACTAGTCCACAAACTATATCTGTTTAAACTCTAGTTTAACTATGGTTAAAATATGAGGATTCCTCCCAAAAGATTTGTTGAAATTTTACACTGCATTAGTCATGGCATTCGTTGTAGTGGACATGAAAAGTGTTTAATAAAAACAGAGTCTGTACAAATTTTTTTTGGACTAATTTGTACAATGGGGAAAAGTACACGTCAATGTTTAATGGAAAAAAATCAGGTCTGAAGGAGATAATACACTATGAACATGAGTTGAAGTGAAGATGGAAACAGTACTGTACTATATTTAAAAATAAATATAACTAAATAATTTTCTAGTGTCTACTTTTATATAAGCCATGAAGCACCACTGTGGAGCGTTACATGACAAAGAAATTTATTGCTGAATAAAAAAATGGCACCCCAATACAGGTGGAAATCCCATACCTCTGGTAAAAAGAGTTTATAACCATTTATAGGCAGATAAATTTAATCAAAGTGGCTTACAATTTCCATTTAAAACATATCCTCACGCTATTAAAGTACAAACAGGACAGGATGCAAGAGCAGTATTGAGCTATGACCTTATTAATGTGGAGTTGTTAGTTTAGCAATGAAAACGCTGCTTTATTTTAAAAATAAAATTAAAGATCATTTAAATGGTTAATCAAGAAGTAGGTCCTCAGTTTTTTGTGCTGTGTTTGAAGATGGATAGTGACTCAGTTGTTCCGACAGCCAAGGGAAGTTCATTTCCTCAACCGATTGGCAATGGAATCTTGATGCACATTTTCTTTGTCCTTGGAGAGACGGCAAGTCTGTGAGTAACCAGGTGTGAGCAACCAGACAGCCTGAGTAAAAACAAAACCCTCTGTTAAGTCTAATAGACCAGAGCTGAATACTTTGATGCAACTTTCCAGATGGCTTGTGAGACGCACAATTACTTCACACAAGCAAAATACAATGCACAGAAATAAGGAACATTGATCAGTGAAAAATATCAGCATTGCGCCTCTTGGGAGATGTAATACATAATTCTTGAATATTATTTAATGCTGATTATATAGGCGGTAAAGTCCAGATGTGCAATCTTAATTCAACCACTGTGAGTTATTGCAATGATATATTAATTCCTCCTTATGTTTGTGGAAAGAAAGCGAGCGCAAAGACAACATCTGAGTGGTGAGTGGTGTAATTGTGTACATATCATTCATCCCACTGAATCATTCACCAAGAACTTTCCCAAATCCCTAAACATGAGAAACCCAACCTTCTGGTATGCAGGGGAGAAACACCAGAATTAATACTGTAAATATCATTTGCCTCAGCGTGAAAGAGATGCGTAATATTGATTTAATCTTCGTTTTAGAGGCTGGGTGTCTTTATTTTAATGCTTTTGTAGTTAATCAATTGTAGCATGTCACAGGGAGCATGTGAATCAGATTACAGTCTTATCAGCGACTGGTGAGAGCTTAATGCATTACATTCCTCAGTGACAACTTCAATTGGGTTTTTGTTCAATTTCCCTGCGCAGTCTGGCAGTCAGACTAGCGAACGGTTTAATAACAGATCATGGGGTAGGGAATCAGAAAGTCTCCGCTTTTGTTTTCACTTTATTGGAAAAGTCTAGTTTCTAGCTCTCGATGATTAGTAGATCATGTAAAAACTATTAACATGTCTTTAGTTCCTTCCCCATTTTTTTGATTAATATACAGTTTTTAATTTGATCATTAACATGAAGTATTTTTAATGTATTGTGCACAGAAAAAAAACAAAACAAAACTAGTTTTGGCTTTTCAACCACAGTAATTTCTGATGAGTTTTCCCAGACCACCATGCAAATATAGTCTAAGCTTAATGCATAATTTTTTTTCACCACATTAGACTTTTGGACCCTACAAAACCATATTTGGAACAAGCTGCTTTGATTTATACATATTCTTATATTCTTTCACTGCATAACCTGCGGCTCAAACACAATTTCTGGTTGAGAAGAAGAAACATGGTTATTTTTCTCCATATCTATGCTAAATGAGCCTTACTCATCTGTTATCGTTGAACATAATGAATAACGTGACTCTAATAGGGTCTCGCTCATCCCCATTCATAACTGTCATGGCACACGGCACCTATTAAAAGCCCCCAACTCTGAGCCATGCAAACACCATTAATCTTTGCACACACCTCCACACAGATTCCTCGTTACTTCAACCCTCACACTAAGAAATAAACCTGATCCAGTGACGCCAATCCTTCGCTGACATATTATCCAAGGATGAGAGCTTTGCTCATTCCATGAGGCCTAACCACACTGTTATTCAGGTAACAGCTTTTTTTTTAAAGTGTCACCTTAATGCAAACCCCACATTTTTCACTCACATTAATCCATCAGTTTCAGGAAGAACCTGTTCAGTGTGACTATTTGAATTTGGTTTTGGGAACCAAATGTGGTGCATTTTATTTGAATATCATTGTGAAAGCATTATGTGCCTTTTTAATTCAGTGAGCTAAAACATTTTCCCCTGGTTTCTAAGCTTGACGTTAGTATCCTAAAGTTTATATCTACTATCAAGAACAGTTTTCACTTAATCATCATGATTACAAAGTACTATTTTACTCAGCCGATGCATTTTTATGAGATTAAACCAACCCACTCCTGGATGTTTGAATCAAAATGGGTACAAATGTGTTGAATAAATGACTATAACCACAGCTATAGCAATTCTGTCTGCAAGGTTTGTATTTATGCACTCAGATCCTCATACTTTATCATTTAACACCTTACACAGAGACCTGTATGGTCATATTAACAGATTAAAAACATGCATAACCACTGATAAGCTGAAGCTGTGAGGAAATGATTATTTAGGGTTTTTTTTGTAGCCGTGTCCAGTGTCACTGCTTTATAGCAGTCAGAGGTAAAGCTGTAACTTTAAGGTTACTGACACAGGAGAGGGGTTTGCATTTCACAGTTTCTTGGTAACAGTTTCTTTCTAATTCATTGTAAGTGTATTTTACAGCATTGAATGTAAGAACTTATTAAAAAGTGTGAAAAGATGTTCATGAATAAACAAACAATTGTAAGAACTGACAAATTGTTGTGGTGTAAGAAGAATAAACCACTTTTTTGACATGCTATTAAAGAAAAATCATCAATATTGTGTTCAGTTATTTACATGCTTACTTGAAAGATCAAATGAACCCATAATTATCAATTTGTCAAATCTCTTAACGACACAAGTGCAAGTCCAGTAGTGTATTTCTCTACATATAATTCACTTCTGGTTTCTAAGTAAAAACAATGGAATCTTCTTTTTACAGAATTTTTTGGACCCTGTCCTTTGCTAATATATAAAAGATATTCTAATATAAGAGTGTGTTTGTATTTCAGGTCAAAAAATGGTTGTGACATTTATGAAGCCTGCTAGGCTTCCAAAGTAACTTTCATTTGAGCCGCCCCTTCTTTGTCTTTTGTTCAGAAAGTCTGGGTAAATATTAGATTGCTGGGATAAGGTGAGCCAGGAGCCATAGGCCTGCACAAAGAGAGAAACCACAGCTGTCAGTCTACTGTATTTAATCCGGACCAGACCTCGGGCTGCGTGTCGATAGTGGGGTCCATTTCAATTCTGCTCTACAGGTGCTCTCTATATCAAACAGACCGGAGACACTAAACTGTCAATCACTGTCATTCACAGCTTTATCTCCAGTCTTGCTAAAGACCATGTTCACAGCGGCCAACCTTTGAGATTCTCCCAGGAGCTTCCTGATTGTCTCAGAGGGACATAAGAGAATGTTTATCAGTTCGGTCAACAAAGGAAACCTGCTTTATGTTTGACATGCATGCTTAAACTCAACATACAATATTTTATGTGTTTAGATCATGAGGCTTTTTCTTTGACAAAGGCAGTAAAGTCAACAAGAGCCATTTATATTTCCTTTTGGCTTATTATTGTGTGATTCTCATAAACTATACTATGAATGTACTAGGATTTGATATTTTTAATAGTAACGGGCAAATCCTACATTTGGCCAGGACAAGCAGATTTTGTATCTGGGTTATTAGTTTTTTGTTTGTAGTTGCCCTACAGACAAGCTTTTTTGACTTTTAAAATAAAAGTTTATATTTGGTAAACACCTCATGATGGTGCGATACACTTCAGTGCTATAATTAAACAGAAGCACTTCAATGCTGCACACTTGAATGACGTAACTATAGAAACAGATGGCAATGCTGTAACTATAGAGACACTCTTAAGTGGTGTAACTGTAGAGACACACTTCAATGCTGCAACTATAGCGATACTTCATTGCAATAAATATAAGGACACACTTCTATGATGTAAATATAGTGACATACTTCAGCGCTGTAACAATAAACACACTTCTATAATGCACCTCTAGTGACTTCCTTCAGAGCTGTAACTACAGTGATGTACTTCAGTGTGGCATTTTTCAGTGCTGTACCTGTACCATGTGGTCCTCTACACGAAAGAATTTTTATTACACCAATTAATTAGTAGATTAGATTTTCAGACAGGTCTGTGGAAACACTGATATAATCAAGCAAAAATAAATTGCAGTGCAAAGACTATGTCTAGGTAAATCTACTGCAATCACAGCACAGCTAAATATACAGTATAAGGAGAAACTAATGACAGAATGAGGAGCCTACACCACTTCTCATAGCTGAAATGTTAATCGACGCAGTGCTGACTTTTGTTTAGCATTCTCCAGGATCATATAATCATTCACTTCCTGTCATCCCATGAATTAATGCACTTAACTAACAAGCTTGCCGTATGTTACTGCAATATGTTAGATACCATTTGTCATTAGGATTCCAGGTAACCTAAACATGAACCTGCAGCACTTTAGAGCTTTTACTTTACTGATGATTAGCCTTTACTTTACTGCTAACTGATGATTAGCTTTTACTTTACTGATGATTTAACCTTTGTTAAAATAAATGTGTTTATGATCCTGTTGGATCCCAAGGCTTCTGCTTTTGAATGTATTTCGATTTTTGGCAAGGAGCGCCACGTTCAGGTTCAGCTGCAGAGCATCAACATTAGCTAAGACTCTAAAAAAACACGTGGCAGTGTGTTTATTTTCTTCTTTTCTTTTAAGCCAAGGCATGATCTGACTCGATCAAAATCCAAAATATTTGTACAGGTAAGCTTGATGAGCATGACTCAAAAACACACCCAAATAAATTCTTTGATGGAGATAATTACTTCTCAGCTTAATTTTAATAGATATAACACTACTTGTATAATCATCTTTGTTAAATGACTATTTTGGGTAGCAACACTACTGTTTGATTTGGTTTAGAGCCCATGAATCTTTCTGACAAATTCAAACCACGTCAAAGTCTGGGACTAGTTCAACCGTTCCTTGAAATCACACAATAGAATTGAGCTACAGCAGAACAAAATAACCTGATGAATGAAAACCACAAATATCAAATCTGTAAAAGATTACAGAAACATTCTTCAGTCTTCTGGATTTTGTAAATATTTTATTGTAAGTCAGACACAAATAGTGCAAATAGACAGTTCCAGTTCTGCAATGTTCGTTATCTCAGCTTCTATCCGTATCCTTGAACTGCTGGGGATCGAACTTTCCAATGTCAAGGCCAAACCTGGTGCAGTGGCTAAAACCTAGAAAACTGACTCTGAGCATTTTTGACACTTCACTTTTTAAAAAATAACAATTTTTAAACCCAATCTGTCATTATATGTTATTTATCAGCAGCCCATCATTGAGCTCAGTGAAATTAGAGCTGTATAGTGATGAGACGTGATGAGAACCGTAACACATAACACTTGTTCATGCATGCCTTGATCCATTTTTTCTACATGCTTTACATCCCTTTTGATTTGGAGAAATCTGGACTAAAGACATGGTTTAATCCTGTAGGACTACTGGCCAAGTGCATACAGGATACACAGCACTATATTCCATATCTATATCTTTGATTGTATCTTGGCTTTAAGCCTAAGGAGGATTATATACAGACTCTAATATATATATATAGACTCTTGAGAGCATTAAAGATGTAGTGATGTTGTATGCACACCAGGTTTCATGCACATAGATTAAACTTGAATTCATGACAAATTACTAGTCACTGGGCAATTGGCACTATTTTTATATTTCTCACTGACTGTACTCCTAATTGACTTAATATTGCATTCCTATATTGTAGAAACTTGCTGCCTGGTGACTAGATCATGCTTGAGGGCTGAATAAATGGATAGAAGGTCACTGCTCTTATTTCCTCCAATTCATTAAGCGCTTGATTGCGTGCTAACATACGTGACCGCAGCCTGCACTTAAAATTAACACTGACTGACCTGGCTTTGTTTCAGTCCCAGCGTGATTCCCTCACCTGGCAATAAATCCCACACGTTTAACTGCTGTTTTGTTTGTCAAAGATCATTATCCATGGAACTGAGATCCATGATTTAGATGTAATTAGCTGGAGGACAGAAACTGTGTCAGTATATGTTGCAAGAATTATCTTGCCATATTCAGGAAATAACCAGAGATTTGATGTGTTTTTGAATCCTTGATTCTGAAAGTAATTAAAAGGAATATGTAAAAGCAGAAGTCTGAGAGAAAATGATATTTACATTATAAATGCACTAATTTCTAACATTTTGCTTTTTTTCTGTAGTAATACCTGATTCACAGGGAATCATTCACATGTCGGACATTTACAAAGTGTAATTCATTGATAAATAAAAACTGTAAGCACTGGCAAATCACTGAGGTATAAAAAAATAAAACAATAGGAAGACATTATGTGCTTAAACATGTTGCTTTTTTTTTGGACATTCAAACAAATGTCCTAATTTCAATCTCTAATTAGCTGCAAGAGCAGAGTTCAAGGTGAAACAAATAAAAAAGTCAAAGGAAAACATTCCTTTTTGAGAGAAAATGGTGTCCAGTGTCTCGGCAGTCCTCTAAACAGTAATGTCCTGCATAAATCTCAGGCTCTCAGGGTATTTCAGTGTAGCCTGCATACCATCAGTGCTATAAACCAGCAACATGACCAAACATCAAAACAAAAATATCACATTTAGCAATGTTCTTTTCTGGTGTTTGGACAGAAACAGTGTAAATGATCTCCCTTTAGAAAGACGTCTTATGTACAGACACTTTCAAATCTGTTTTTGTGGTTTGGAAAGCTTCCAAAAGGCCCAAACAAGCAAATTCAGACATGATAGTAAAACTGCAGCAAGGGATTTGGGATGCGAATTAATGCTCAGGAATCAGGAGAGGAAGCCTTGTTTGCTCCTCCTGTGGTGTGTACACTGAGCCAAGCAAGCCTCAAAGCCCAGGA
Source organism: Hemibagrus wyckioides (assembly GCF_019097595.1). NCBI lineage: Eukaryota > Metazoa > Chordata > Actinopteri > Siluriformes > Bagridae > Hemibagrus > Hemibagrus wyckioides. The sequence goes on from NC_080720.1 coordinate 25,827,710, forward strand.
AGGGAGAGGACAGTGAAAACACACGCCTGTCTCGCTCCTCTGCCGTCCAGACAACCTGGCCTGCATTGTGGCTGAGATTGCAATCAGCAAACAAGCGACCGCCGAGTCAATCAGAGACAATAAAGCTTTTCCTCGCTATTACATTTTTGCCTTCGTCTCTAGCTCACTTCAAAGCAAAGCTCACAGAACACACGTAAACGCTTCTGAGAAAAGAGTTTTAAGGAACAATTATGAGGGGTCATATAGCAGCAGTATATCCTTAAGTTTTTTCTCTTCCATTTCCAACATTTTGCCCAAGTAAAAGGTTTAATTGCAGTGCTGTTGACCTGCCATTGACCTGCAATCCCACACAGGATGAAACAAACCCCAATTAAAAGCACTTCAGCTCTGAACTAATGTGGAGTATTGGCTAAGAACCAAATTTGTAGCTTTGGCTCAGAAAATCTGCTTGGTACTCAAAACAGCACTTTGCTGTCTAGGAATTTCCCCACAAACTGTGTTTTATTTTAATGAAGACTATATTAACTTGAATGATGAATCTAGCATGAGCATTGTTTTTAAAAGAAAGATTAATGTTGTTGAATTTCTCCTTAGACAGAGCATGTTTTCATTGTTCTGTATTTTTCTATTAATTTTGGAGAGCTTTTCCCCACAGATCGTTTTCCATACCCTGTCACTAAACACAAGTCAGGTCAAGGAAATACTGCGTATATTTTTAGTCACTCATTCAGGCAGTAAGTCTGGTGGCCTTCCACTCGTGCCCTTTGATCTCTTGACTTTGCTAATGAAAATTCTTTGTGAGCGGCTCAATGAACACAATCCAACCAAGCTGGTAGATCTTATCATCCCGATGAGGTCATCCTTGGCACAGACATTCCATAAAACAATATCTTGCCGACACGAGATCGGAGACAGGAGTCCTGGAAAAGCAAAGCAGGCAAGCATGAAGAAACATAAAGCAAATAGATGTGGAGATAAGAAGCAGGAATAACGAAGGAATAACCGTCGCATGCATGTTTTGACCTGCATTGTAGTGAGCTGGATACGCTCCAGATTCAATTAGGAAGCTGCTGGGACCTCCGGTTCTTAGTCTGAGAGAGAGAAATGACCAGGGTAAAGCAACACAAGGAGCAGGGTACCACTTGGGGTAATTTCATGGGTATTTCCAGAATCTCTGACTCTCCAGCTGTCCTGTCAGAGCACAGTGTGAGGCGTGACTGGCTGATCTGAATCACAGAACTCATTTGGCTCACAAATAGGTGTCAAAAGAAAAGAAACGGTGCTTTGGGACAACCTGCTGGAAAAAAGCTTTTTTGGAACAGAAAGATTTTCTGATATTACAGATAGTTAAAGTGATACCAGCACCTGCTGATGTGTTTCCCATATGGCTATATCCACATAAGCTAGAGTAATAATATCCTTACAGGTATAGGTTAAATGTTGGAAGGGGGTGAGGTGAGGGATTTAATTGCTTTTGGTTTTAAATTTACCAGCCGTGAAATGACAAAACGATGCATACACTCACAATTCACAGATCCTTAGGGTACAGGATTCAGTACTAACTGCATGCATGCTGTAAAAGTACCATTTTGAATTCACCAGGCTGTGAAAACACACGGTGACTGACATAATTCCAGCTACTCAAGCTAGTTGACATGCACATTAACACGCCTAGGTAATATTACGTAAGGTTAGTAAGTCACTAAAAAGCACAAACTAATAAAACTAAAGAATATTTCTGAAATCAAGCATTTTACATTTATTACTGTAGTGTATTATGCATTACGGCTCTTCTTTCTTTCTTTCTTTCTTTTTTTAAAATGATCTTCATGTCTTGCGATTGCGCTATGATGCGTAAGTGTAAGTGAGCTCTTTTCAGATAAATGCAGGTACTGCAGAGATAGGGGAAAGTGTTTGTTATGGGTTGCTAGGGAATTTAACGTATCTCTTGTAGACTGCACATGACCTTGAACACGCAGTAAAAGGAAAAGTTTATACAGTAAAAAAAAGAAGTTAGAGACTTTGTGCTTTAATAAAACCCATATACTTCCCCATTTCTTTTCCAAAATAAAACGTTCGTCACATCTATTAGTCACTTTCCATTCACTGAACTTTAGTAACTGCTTTAACCTGCTTTATCCAGAGCTTTTTTCATGCCATGTATAAAACTGTAAGTATGCACACATTTGATAGAGCATCACTTCTAATGTGTGTTAATATCACGAGGTATCATTCTAGAATAATTTGCTTACAGAAGGTAATATTATATAACATGTTTGAGTACACATCTGGGTATGCTTAATATAATCTATTTATGGTAGATATAATTGTTTACTTTTTGCAGTATATGGGAAGTTCTAATATCAGATGTTTATTTTAGGTCAAGTGACTCAAGAGAGCAAGAAGGGGACTAAGAAGGAGAGGTTGTTTTGAACTGCTGTTGCTGCAGTGGCTTTAGCATTTGGGTCTCCATCATTGAACATGTGATGGCTTCAGCAAGAAGGAAATTATATTCAAACTATAATGAATTCAGGAATTGATGCTCACACTTGTAAGTTGCTCAAAAGATCCTGGTTACACAAATTGCACTTGACTGTATATTGTAGGAAATGATTTGAAATAATTGTTTTCCTTTCCAAGGTGGCTTGATCATTAGCTATAATTATACATTGCAATTTTAAACTTTTATCATTTTTATTTTGAATTTTATATTCTTGTAAAGCTGTTTTGCAACAATGTTCAGTATTAAAAATGCTAAACACACACAATTCAAATGAATTGAATGTTATCAGTTATCATTGTGAGTATTTATACTAATATCCTGTAAACAGAATATAGGAACTGATCTGAGATCTGTGGCCATTTGTCGGAGCTCTTTCATGACCCCAGGTTGTGGACTACCCTGACCAACCCCTGAGAGAACAAAGTTAAAGACCTCACATTCATTCTCTGATGACCCCGAGCCACTTTTAAAGTGACACCATAAAACATCCATGGTGGTTGTCACTTTTAGCTACCATGCTGGCTTAACAATAGACCCAAACATGCAAAAGAAAAAAAAAAACATAAATAACTATGTGGCACCAGCACTTAAATGTCAACTGGAACTTCAGCTGCAACTTTATGAGCTGCAACTGGACCTGAAAACCCCTGCAAGGTTTCCGTAATCCTTCCAACAAATAAATCTTGAATGACAATGACTAAATTGAAAGAGCCAAGCAGATAGACTACAAGCTCCCTCTCTCTAACCCTGAGAAACCACGTTAGGCCTAACACTGGCAAACAGCACTATTATTTACAGGTCTATCATGCTGAGTGACTAATACCCGTAACCCAGAATCCGCTTGTCCCTTCTTCTGTTTACGCTACTCCAGAAGTCTTTAGATGAGGAGAGTGCAGAGATTTTGGTAATCTCCTTTTAATCTGCCAGGTTTTATTCTTCTGTTTGTTCCGTTACTATCAGTGAATAAGATGCTGATGGATATGATCTCCTTCCCTCTGTGTGAGAGCCCCACTCCCTAGGTTTGGAGCCACTATGAGAGTTTATCTTCCTCCAGAACTCAAAGCAATGTTTGGGACATGGTCTTTAAGGACATTGTGCAGATTAAAATTCCAGGACCACCCCATTATGATACCCAAGAAAGATAGCCAGTCTCATTTTCTCAAGACATTTTGAGGATAGGATTTAAATGAAGGAACCCATAATAGAGTTTAATAAATTAGCACTTTTCAGATAACCTTAAAAAACCCAGAATATCTGTTTACTGTACATCATCACTACTTAGAAAGTACACTACTTAGTTGTTGGAATGTCTGGCTTGGTATACTGGTACAATTTAGTTCTTTAAATACTTGTAAGTTCTAATATTTTTTTTGATAACCTTCTTGTAAGACTGCCCAGGACATTACTTCCCCCTGTCTAAAGAGGTTCTCCATGCTCCATGCAGTTCAGATCTACTTTGTATAAATCTATTGCTTTGTCAACTCTTTCCATTCCTAGCAATGGTTCTGAGTGTTGTTTCATGCTGATTGTTTATGCTAGGTTTCAGTTGCCTTTTTTTACTTTTCCTAGAGTTATTATTAAAAATGGGAACTGCGACAACTATTTTTAGAGGCCTATTGGGGTAGGGATCATGCTGCCCCATGCTTGGAAGACAATTACCAAGTATATAGCAAATAATCAGAATGAAATCTAATACATTTCTGTAGACAGTGTTTACATGGGGAATGAGAGAATGACGATATACGAGAAATATAGATTATTCAAATCGTTTGTTTGTTTCTTCATTCATGTTCTGCGCTGCTTATCCTTCACAGGGCTGGAGGGGATGCCTTGGATGGGGTGCTAACCACAGAACACACTCACACACATTTTACAAATGCAAATCAGCATACATGTCCTTGGACTGGGGAAGAAAACATGAGGACCCAGAAAAAAACCCTGTAGCACAGGAAGATCGTACAAACTCTGCACAAACAGGCAGGAGGTGGGAATTGGAGCCACTGTGCCTATTGCAAGCAGATGAAGTAAGTAAAAAGATGACATATAAAGAGAAACAATACACATAAAGCATATTTCATGTCTGGATTATCATACTCTAAGTAGTCAGTTTTATTTTCACAAGGATAGGTTACTGACATGCTAATAAAATGACAACAGAGTATGTTTTTTAAACATAAGTTTGAGTATCTACATGTATTGACCATAATTGTGTGTCATTTTTGACTTTGTTACTGGAGCTGCCTGGATTCTTATTTTAAGGCAGTTTTCACAGTTGTACCATTTTTTAAAAAAGGAACTGTGTGTGTTGTTTGTGCAAAACAATGCCTTTCAACCACACTTTGTTGAAGTATAGCTTTAACCCGGAATGAATACATGTTTATCCATCATACTTGTGAAAGCGTTCTATCATAAAATAAGCACAGTTCATAAATATGTAAGTATATAAAGTATGTGAAAAATACCAGATAGTCCTTTGCTCTTTGGTTGAGTCTCTCTAATATAGAAACACTGTTGTTGGGTTCTATATAGCCTTAAGTGTTGTAAATATAACCCTTTTGAAAAGATTTTTTGTATGGTTGGAGAAGAATAATAACATAATATGTCACCAAGTATAATCAAAAACACCCCTGAATTATAGCTAACATTCCGTCTTTTAACCTCAGTCATTTTTTCCTTCAAATCTACATATGGGTGACAAATTAAAAACTGGTGGTTGTTTTGTGCTATAGAGAGCATTAAGCTTTTGTGCCTTGAGTCCATTTGGATTTTAGAGAAAAGGGTCATTGCTTTATTTCACGTTAATCATAAAAGCACTGGAAACACTACATTAACACTACATGAATAACCCTGCATGAATACCTGAATTAATATTTACTTACATATGATGAATTAAGGCGTATACTAATCACCAACTATTGAAGAGCTAACTTTATAACACGAGTCTTATGATTTTATGCGTGAATAACAAACACCTTATGTACACTATATTGCCAAAAGTATTCGCTCACCTGCCTTGACTCGCATATGAACTTAAGTGACATCCCATTCCTAATCCATAGGGTTCAATATGACGTCGGTCCACCCTTTGCAGCTATAACAGCTTCAACTCTTCTGGGAAGGCTGGACAAGAAGGCCTGACTCTCAGTCTCCGCTCTAATTCATCCCAAAGGTGTTCTATGGGGTTGAGGTCAGGTTGTGTGCAGGCCAGTCAAGTTCATCCACACCAGACTCTGTCATCCATGTCTTTATGGACCTTGCTTTGTGCACTGGTGCACAGTCATGTTGGAAGAGGAAGGGGCCAGCTCCAAACTGTTCCCACAAAGTTGGGAGCATGGAATTGTCCAAAATGTCTTGGTATGCTGAAGCATTCAGAGTTCCTTTCACTGGAACTAAAGGGCCAAGCCCAGCTCCTGAAAAACAACCCCACACCATAATCCCCCCTCCACCAAACTTTACACTTGGCACAATGCAGTCAGACAAGTACCGTTCTCCTGGCAACCGCCAAACCCAGACTCGTCCATCAGATTGCCAGATGGAGAAGCGCGATTCGTCACTCCAGAGAACACGTCTCCACTGCTCTAGAGTCCAGTGGCGGCGTGCTTTACACCACTGCATCCGACGCTTTGCATTGCACTTGGTGATGTATGGCTTGGATGCAGCTGCTCGGCCATGGAAACCCATTCCATGAAGCTCTCTGCGCACTGTTCTTGAGCTAATCTGAAGGCCACATGAAGTTTGGAGGTCTGTAGCGATTGACCCTGCAGAAAGTTGGTGACCTCTTCACACTATGCGCCTCAGCATCCGCTGACCCCGCTCCGTCAGTTTACGTGGCCTACCACTTCGTGGCTGAGTTGCTGTCGTTCCCAAACACTTCCACGTTCTTATAATACAGCTGACAGTTGACTGTGGAATATTTAGGAGCGAGAAAATTTCACGACTGGATTTGTTGCACAGGTGGCATCCTATCACAGTTCCACGCTGGAATTCACTGAGCTCCTGAGAGCGACCCATTCTTTCACAAATGTTTATAAAAACAGTCTGCATGCCTAGGTGCTTGATTTTATACACCTGTGGCCATGGAAGTGATTGGAACACCTGATTCTAATTATTTGGATGGGTGAGAGAATACTTTTGGCAATATAGTGTATGTGTTAGTGCATTTAAGTTTATGTTTTAATTAACCTATAGGGGTAAACTAAATCAATCCTCCTTTTTCGAAGACAAAAACAAGAAAACAATTTTAAATAAATCTGGTTTTAAATGTTATAGATAGATAATAGAGTCTGCTAAATGAGTGAATGTTACTCTATTAATTTCCCCCTTGAGGGGAAAATCTTCACATATCCCATCCTTGGAGGGTTGGGGTCAGAGCACAGATTCAAGCATGATGCAGCAAGGGGTGGAGTTTGGGGGCCTTGCTCAAGGGCCCAATGATGGCAGCTTGGCTGTGCTGGGGCTTGATCCCTGGCTTTCACCCCAGAGCCTTAACCACTTGAACTACCCTCACCTAATGAGCTTGCAAGACTCATGTCATTGTTATAGTTAGCTCTTCATTAGTTGCTAATTAGTACATGCTAGTTGCAAATTAGTACATGATTAGTCATATACTATTCTTGTAAAGTGTTACCAAACATTTCTATCCTGAAGGGCCTGGTCACTCCCAGGATGAATCCCATCCCCATCTACAGACACGTGGGATCACTGAAAAGTTAGATGAGTATGAAAATGACTTCACATGCTATGGCCTTCACAATCACAAGATCTCAACCCAATTGAACACATATGGAAGATTTTGGAGCAACAGTGCTCAGTGTTCCCTAACACCAGCATCAAAGCAACAATTGAGGGAATATATCATTTGGATATATGGTGTTCATTCATCCAGTAGATGTAGAAACTTTTAGAACCTATGCCAAGCGTATGGAAGCTATTCTGCCAGTTTGCTGTGGCATGGCACCTTAGTATAGTTTTTTTTTCTCTTTAATTTGTCACAATTTTGTATATGTCCAGAGGTACAGATGTTAAGAACAAGAACATATGAGGCACCAATAACTACTTTCTGTATATAAATAAAACACGGATTTCACTGTTTAATAAAAAACACTAACCGCTGACTTTAGGCTAGTGGATATTTGTGCCGGATGCCTGTTTTTTTTGTTCACAAAGGCTTACAACATTTGTACTGATGCCAGTCCTTATTCAAACCCATGGGTGCGACCCATCTGCCCTTTGTGGCCAATGCCATATCTGAAGGGGCATTGGGTGTTTCAAAAGCGGAGGTGAAAGATCAAACGCTGAGAGCAATGGGAGTGAACAATACTATACAACTCCCACATTTTCTCACACATTCAACTATGTCACGCAATGGCTCAAGTTGCCAGATTCCTGCCTCATTGTCCCTAGTGATCCATTCAGTCTGGAGACCTATCACATAAATAAACACATAAGCTCTATCCAGATCAACATTTATAAAGAATATGAAAATAAATGTATGCTTTTATGCTGTTTTTTTTTTCCTTGCAAAGTTGTTCCTCTGTAAACCAATCATTTGCATCTGTTAACCATAACATTCTGATAGAGCTCTTTTAATCATTCACTTCTGAAGCCGCATACTCCTTGTTATATAGTACGGTTGTCAAAAAATGTGAAATAATAATGTCATGGCTCCACTGGGAGAGCTTCTTTTTTTGTTAGATGATGTGCTGACAGAAAAGTGGATAACATATTCAGTGTTAATCATGGGCCTTCAGAAAGATGATACATCCTGGCAGAGATAATGCTGATTTGCAGCTCTTGAAAAAGCTATTTTCAGGATTTTTTTATTTTTAGGAAAAGCTCACACATATTAGATGTGTTTGATTTTGCTACCTGTCATAATAGTGGAATTCTTTTCAGTTTTGAATGCAAATGCATTTTATATTGTGTTGTTGTTCAAGATAAATGAATCAAAAGCACATCAACAGCAAGTGAAAGAATAATGATTTAAATCCAACAATGATAAATCCATGATTAAGTTTGGGTTAGGAGCAATTGAGAGCTTCAAGAAATGTCATCTAGGGTCATTGTGCCATATACAGAGGTGAAACAAACACTAATCCAAAAGTAATACAGCTTGATTGTTTTGTCTCGGTATTCCATTGTGTCTTTCATTAGGTACAGATAAATTCAAACAACATGGTTTCACTGGGACAGATTTATTTCATGGCCAGATGTTAGATGAGAGGAGAGTGGAAAGTACATCTTCAGTTTGCCTCATGGGGCTTTAGGAACGATGATTTACCCTGACAGTGATGTATATAATATGAGGCCATGGATATTTTTAAAAGTCTCCCCCTATACATTTTTTTTTCTGCTGGATGTATCTTATGCTGAACTTATGTGAAAAGGACAAACTCTTTCATTAATTTTTTGACATATTCATCGTTTCTCAGGGAGAGGATAAATGGAGATGGTGGCGAGTGGTCCGACTGTGCTGCTTGACATGGGGTGTAATTTACTCACCACTTAACAGTGGGGGAACCACTTCAAGCTCTGGAAGCTTTGCGATGACTTTTATCTTAGAAAATTTGTAGTTTCAACTGACCTCCATGTCAAGCAGTACAATTTAGCACGGCCAATATATTTTCATGGCTACCTTGACATTTAAAACATGTTGAATAAAATGAACCAGGCTTCGTTCACGTCATGTATGTTGCTAATAATATAGTATGAGCTAATCCTCAGTACCTTAATCTCAATGATTTGCTGATGTGCTTTGTGAAGAGCTGTCTTTTATTTTTCACTAAGATAGCTAGCTAATCTTCCATGTGCTAGCTAACTTTACTAAGCCTTTAACTGCATTTGTCATTCACATCACCCATTCTCTTACATCTAAAGAACATCCTAAAACCAAAATCTTAACTAAAATGTTATAGCGATATACCAATTATTCTTGTAGCCATCATATTTTATTGAATTCTTGGTGAGTTAGCACTAAGCTAAGCAAGGCTGCTATTAGTTTAAATTTCATGGCTGTTTGTATGTCCTGTGATATCAGGAGGTAGCTATTTATTTTAGAATCTCTGTTAGCTTGTTGAGTTGCTGCAACAAGCTTTGTTAGCTTTGATTTTGAAGTAGCTAGCACAGTTACCTCCCTTACAAGAACAGCTAGCTGTTTTAGTTAGCAATAGATTCTTTATAAATGTTGCTGCCGGGCTTAACTAAGCAGAAATTGGTAAAGCCCATTTTACAGCAGGTGTGGTTGTCATGCAGGTAACTTTTTTTTTTTAGTTCCTTGTGTATATTTTGTTAGTAGTTTCTATTCTGAGGTCCTCTCATTGGACTGAAAGAATTCATTTGACTGAATAGAGCAGTGATGTATGTTTATACTCTATTATACTGCTGTCATTTAGCATTACAAACGACCCATGGAAATCATGATGTGAAGCCAGAGATGTCACCATCTACATGCCTTAGCATGTCACATTTTTCACCTCTTTTACAGTAATACAGGATACAGACACAAACTACACTTCAGCTCAATCAGCAATACAGACAAACATGAATCTTTTTTTCTTTTTTCCTGCAAAAGTCAATTCACTGATGAAGAAAAGCTGCAGGTCATGAAAGAAAAATTTTTGTACAGTATGTAGGTCATCCTAATAGCTCAGTGTTGGATATTTTCTTTTCATGTCAATAATAAAAGTGTAAATGAAAAAGTGTAAAAGCGTATACTAAATTGATGCACAGATCTACAAATAAATCTCATAAACCTATCTTCTATATTTATTTGCAAATAAATATCTTTCACTGTAGCTGTAGACAGCTTATAATGACATTTAACTTGGTATGGACTGCAGAGCAGACATGCACTTATGCTAATTTTGTAACAATTCTATGAAGTAAGCTTGTAATACTAACAGCCTGGTTCTTAATAAATTGATTTTTAAAAATATTTTAAATAATTGATCAGTTTGATCAATAAGTGTATATTATTTATCTTCTTATCTTCTTCTAACATATGTTAGGTCTTCCAGCTGATCTTTATTCAATGATCACAACAGTTTAAAATGGAACTCATTTGGCTGCCAGCTTTATTCACTTCCTGTGAATGTGAAACTTGAAAAGTTCCAAAATTTATTCTTTTCTTGAGGCATTACATTCTTTTGCAGAAGTATCTGGTAAACGTATCTGGTGACATTGGATGTTTAGCAATGTATTGCACCATATTTGTTCTTCGGAGCACTAAATATAGGATGGAGTGAAAGCAGGGTGCCCGAGGGAGTGTGTCTTGGAAGACTGACAGGAGGGACATAGAAAAACACAACCAAAGGGTCTGTCACAAATCTCCAGTTTTTCCAGGTGTTTTCCTCAGGCATGTGATGCACGTGCTTTGATCACACTGCTTCAACGTATATATTTTCACCCTTTGAAATATATGAACTGCTTCATTTTTAATTATCAAAATCTCAGCATATTACAACCTGGAACTAAAATAGTCTAAATGAGGATTACACACCCACCAGCCACAATAATAGGAACACCTGTATCCCTGTTCATTCATACAATTCTCCAATAAGCAATTCACCAAACATGGATACATGGCGTAAGGAAGAGAAAAAGACAAGCTTGTGTCAGATTCCTGTTCTTGGCTGAAAGGAGTGGTACCTGATGTGGTATTTTGCTGTTGGAGCCCATCCACCTCAGTGCTGTCCATTCTGAGAAGCTTTTTTGCTCACCACAGCTATACAGATTGCTGACTGCCAGTTAGCTTTAACTAATCTGGCCTTTCTCCTCTGACCTTTTTCATCTGCAAGGCATTTCAGCACACAGAACTACAGCATACTGCATCATTATAAGCAAGACTGTTGTGTGTGAAAATCCCAGGAGATCAGCAGATTCCGAAATACTCAAACCAAGCCAATCTGGTACCAACAACCATGCCATGATGTGAACTGAAGGTCTTGAATATGAATAATTTTATGCACTGATCTTCTACCACATGATTGGTGTAGTGTATAACTGCATGATTTAAGGCAATTAAAGCAATGATTGCATATCATGGATTGTCTATTTTCTGTAGATTCATGATATAGAATACCAAGTAAGTCCATTGCAATTCCAACACTACAAAATGAAAAAGAAAATATTTTTATAATAATATAGATTTATTCACATTGCTTAAAGTTCTGGGAAAATTATTATCACTATGATCTTATTTTCACATTCATCAAAGCCTTATTTATTCAGGCCTGTTTTCTTTCCAGTTCAGTGTTCAATAATAAATTCTTTTCTACATTTTAGATTTCCTGCTTAAACAGTTCCATATTCGCATCATTACAGAGGTCATTGCCGGACAATCCATAATGTGGCAGGAAGTTTTAGTGACGATGTTGAGACCGAACTCAACAGGAATCTCGTCTACACAGCATGCTAAGTCTGTCACAAGAAACAAAACCAGCTCCTTGTACTGTTTCTGCTTAATGCAGTCACACCATTGTGCCTCATTCACTTAAGCACAATAAACTGGTATTGTAGGCGCACTTGGGAGCTGAGATCTTTCTGCTGATAATAACTTGACTTCCACCAGGCAGGAAGAGCATTCATGAGTATGTTAAGAACACAAATCAAATTGTCACCCTGATGAAAGGCCACTGGTTATTTAAATAAGTTTAATGTTGCAAACAAAGCCAGACACTCTTTCTCTGGAACAGACCAAAATTACTGCAAGATTGTTTGAGATCTGAATGATGTCATTTAACACAAAATTGAGAAGATTTTTTACTTTTTCCTCTGTTTGAATCTGTAGCCCTTTATTTGCAGTTCAGTCCATTGTCGCATTGTTTTCTTATTCTTTTCTTATTCTATACACTAGACATCCATTGTAACTCCTTGGTAGTTAAATGATTACTGTTTGTTCTCATGATGCTGCTGAAACTCTGTTGAACTTTCCATTTTATACTATGTCCAATATATACATGTCAGTATACATTCCAATAATCAAGGCATTTAACATATGTGCAATACTGTATATTTTTTTACAGTGTACTCGTCATGTATTCTTAATCCTTCTTGATTACAATTCCTTCATAGTTTTATGTTTCAATGCTCTTGTTGCTGTCTGAGAGTTGCCAAAGGAAATTTCTTTGTATTGTATACAATGACAATACAGTACCTTTCCTTATCTATATATATGTATGTAAAGGCCATTTCTTGGACCACTATGTGATGTCTCTAATTTCTGTGTCATTTTTCGGTTGAATAAATAAGGCACTTTTGTACCTTGGTTTAAAGCCATATATTGATTTACTAAACCTACACTTTGAAGGCAATATGGTATTCTGGATGATAATCATAATAAATGATGAGAGAGCTTGGAAAAGTAGTTGTAATACGCCATCTGGTGCTCTTTTTGCATAGTTACACTTTTTACAGTTATCTATGGGCAAGGAGTTAAAGACAAAGAAGAAAACAACTTGAGATACTACAAGAAATTAATAAGAAGGTGTGTTAAGGGGAAGTCATTAATGGTTCAGCTGTAGATTTCTAAGAAAGGATTTATCACTGCCGTTGCAAAACAAGTGTCAAAATGGTTTTAATAGTTTCAGATTAATAGTTTATCAATTTGTTGGTCTTATATGTACTTATTCTGCTTTATGAGTCTATAATTAATTCAAATAAAATATCTCACTGAATTTCCAAGCAACACCTTTTAAACACAGTAAAACAAACCCAACATTAGAAAACAGAAAAATAGGATTCACTTACCCCTGGTGCAAAAGATTGTATACCTGTGTATCATCGCAGGCCTGAAATGTGTGACCTTAAATAGAACACCAGTATTTGTATGTTTTCAGGGTTTCTTAGTAAGTGTGCTGATGTGATTTGACCTAGGCTTTGACATTTAGTCTCAGCTCATGACCAGACAACATGCCCCCAGAACACAGTGCACGGTGAAAAAACAGTGATACCAGGAGACACACAGGTGTTTAGTGTCATATATTCTTACACCACTATCTAGCCACCAGATGAAAGGTCAGAAACCTTGGCAGATTTCATTCTTAGGAACTTTTGGACTCCCTGTGAACTCAGAGTCCTTGGAAGCAGCTTCATCTTTACCTCTTTATGACCCTGCTGCCTTAATTAAGCCAAATCTTAGATTTATTCAAAATCTTAGCATTGAAGTTTAGTACTGAGCTTAATCCAAACAGCTAAGGATTTTTTTGGTTAAAAAATAAAAGTCACTCTGGACAGTGACTGTCATCAACATGGTTACACTGGAAAGTGTTTCATAATCAAAGTGTCAGGTACCAGCTGGATCACATGCTTGTTTATATTTACATGGATGAAGAAGGAGGGAGTGTGCTGGCTGGCTGTATCAGAATTACGTAATACATGAATTCTAATGAAGGAAATCATAGAACAAGGATGAGTCATTTAAAAGCGTAAACATAATCTCTCAATACTTAAGAACTAAGTAATCACTACTGATCTATACAGGGTAAAATTCTGCATTAAAAACTGAGTTGAATTAAAATATGCTCTGCAATCACAGCTATCTGGGATCTGGAACTACCTAACAAAACAAAAACAAAAGTGTGACCTATGGCCTTCAAAAAAAGATATGAATTTCCACTTAAAATGTTTAACGATAAAGCAAAATAGACAACATTTGCCAATAACAAATCTTTTCCCTTGATATCTAATTGCTTTTGAATATAATCTACTGATGCAATTTGTTGAAAGCCCTTTGATTACAGATGCACAATTGTATTTGGAGCCCTGAAATGAACAATAAGAAGACCTAGTGATAACTGCTGCTTTTAAATTATTCTTAATACTTTTAAAATATTGTCTATTGATTTTAGTTTAAATGGCCATCCATGTATTACTTTTCTGTACCACTTATCCTACACAGGGTCAATCCCATAGTCTATCCCAAGGGACTCAGGGCACAAGGTAGAGGACACCCAGGATGGGGTGCCAACACATCACAGTACACACACACACACATTTACACACTTATTTAAAGACACCAATCTGCCCACAATGCTTGTCTTTGGACTGAGGGAGGAAACCAGAGTGCCTGGAGGAAACCCCTGAAGCACAGAGAAAAAATGCAAACTACACACACACACACACACACACACACACACACACCCACATGGCAGAAGTGGGAATCATACACGAAACAAGGCAAGGCAACAATGCTTGCCATTAAACCACCATTACCCTTAAGTGTCTCTATTCATACATATGTTATGTTCATTCATACATACAATTAAGTTGGTCGATCATATTGGAGATCCAGAGCACTACCTCAGGAACACTGGTCATTGGATTGGAATATATCCTGAATGGGACATCATTCTATGGAAAGGCATCAAACGCATCATATACATTCTCTTTCAGATCTTTCAGAACCACAGCAATTTAGCATTTAATCAGTCCACCTACTGACATGTTTTCGGAATACTGGGGGAAATGAAGAAATTTGGAGAACAGAAGCTCCACACAGTCTGTATATCATGAAGAAAATATTTTAACGTTGTATTTTTAAACAAACATGCCTCATGTTAGAAATAACAACAGAGCAATGTAAAATAGATTAAATAAAAATACATAATAATGGTACATTTACTGTGTGCAAAAAAAAAAAAATCAGGCCTGGACTGTTTGTCTCTCCATGAAGTATTTCCATATTGCAAAAAGGTGTGACATCCAGAAGCATGTTCAAACCTGTTAGCTTGATACCATCATGGACAACACCTGTTATTTTGAAAGTCCTTACAATGAATGCTTTCCGTTCAGAGGAAAGTTGCACAAGCCGTTTCCAGGGGCAGTGAGGTAGTGGTAGTATTGTGCAATAGTGTCTTCACAACAGAGGGATATCCAGGAGTATTACTAGAATCATCCAGAAAAATATTAGATAAGGAGAACCAAGTGTGAGAACATTTGTAACTCATTGGTGGACACAGATTTGGATAGGATTGTGTTACATTTTGTAATACATATGTTTTGGTACAGATTGTGATCACCTGATATGGTGAAGCAATAAAAGAGCTTAATGAAACAGTGCATAATAAGCTGTAAACAAACCTTGAGTTATGTACAGCTTCACCTGACGTGTTGTTGAGCAACCAGTACAGCTCTGTCTGAATGTCTCATTGGTCACATGGAGCTTGTTTGGCCAGTGCTGCTTCAGTGGTCCCACAGATGGAGTGGGGTTGGGGGGGTTGAGCTGCTAAGTTTAGCATGTGACTACCCAAGCGGGTTATGTCAAGAGGCCGCATGTCTTCTCCGAATCAAGCTTCACAAACAAGTAGAGGATGGAATCTTAAAACAGCCACCCCTGGATCAAATGACACAACCGGCTGGCTGGTATATAAGTGAAGAGGGTGGCCTACCGGACCAGTAGATCAAAATAAACCTTGAGAAGGACAGACGCACTCAGGAGAGCTTTACATTGCACCAAAGCAAGGAACCAGTGAACGAAAAAAAGGACTAGGATACTTATAGACATGGACATTCAGACAGGCCAACTGGTGAGGGCCGTAGGTCCTATGGAGAGCCTGGAGAAGCAGCTGAGCTGCCCCATCTGCCTGGAAATGTTCACCAAGCCGGTGGTCATCCTGCCCTGCCAGCATAATCTCTGCCGTGGCTGTGCTAATGACCTCTACGACTCTCGCAACCCCTACCACTTCTCCGGAGGAATCTTCCGCTGCCCAACCTGTCGTTTTGAGGTGGTGCTGGACCGCCATGGTGTCTATGGGCTTCAGAGGAATCTCCTCGTGGAGAACATAATTGACATCTACAAGCAACAGCTGGAGAACAGTGGTGGTGGTGGTCTGGAGCCTCCTTTGAAGGCCAAGGATACAAAAGAACCAATGTGCGAGGAGCATGCAGACGAGCGCATCAACATCTATTGTATTTCCTGCCAGGTCCCTACATGCTCCATGTGCAAGGTATTTGGCCAGCACAAGGACTGCAAAGTATCCACCCTGAAGAGCGTTTATGAAACTCAGAAGACTGAGCTCCAAAACGCTACTGAGCTGCTTGCAGCTAGCAACAGCTGCGTGCAGGCTATGCTAGTACAGCTGGAGCACACCTGCAAGACTGTGGAGGAGAACAGTCAACAGCAGAAGCAGAGACTGGGAGAGAAGTTTGACTTACTCTATGCAATCCTGGAAGATCGTAAGGCCCAGCTGCTGGAGCAGATCACACAGGAGCAGGATGAGAAGGTAGTACTGGTGCGATCACTAATTCAGCAGTACAAGGAACGGTTGGAGGCTAGCAGAAAGCTGATGGACCAGGCCACGCAGAGTTTGGACAACACCAACATCGCTGACTTCCTCATCAATGCCAAGAAGCTCATTGCAGAAGCCAAAGACACAGCTAAAAACTCCCAGTTACAAAGGCCAGAGCCTGGTTTTGAGAAGATGGACCACCTCACCCTGTTTACTGAAGAAGTAGAGGACATCCTTGCAAAAATGGACTTTGGTGCAGATGATGACGAAGATGAAGCAGAGGAATATGAAGAGGCAAAAGGGGAAGAAGAGGAGTAAGCCATGAAGAACTTTGTTCGATACAGAGACTTTTTATGGAGTAAGGATAGATGAGGAAATTATAACAGAGCCTTGGTTAGCACAGGAACACGAAATAGCTGCTTTTGAAAACTGTGATGAGTGTGTGCAATCTTAAAAGCAGTTTTTTTACATGACAAATTGCACCATTTCCACTTTCCACTTGACTTTTATACTTTTGTATTTATACGAATGTTCATATTTAATTATTTCTGTTAATATTCAGGCTTAGTCCTGAATATTAGATTTAATAGGATTGTTAATTGAAAACTAGATTTTTTTAGCTGTAGAATACAGCTGTTATAATTTAGTTTTAGTGTGTCTGTCAAAATTGTTGAATACTTGAAATGATGTGATTGACTCATGAACTACTGTAAAAGTTTATTTTCATTGGATAATTCAATGGGAATAAAGTGTTTACAAAAAACATATTTTTGTTGCTTAAAAGAACTCTCCTCTACACAAATATCCACACACAGGACTTTATATAGTTGTTGTTAGGAACAGATGCAACAGCAACAACAAATTTTCCTAACTGGTGAGGCAGACTATTCAAGAGGCAGACTATTTTTGCAGGGTGAGAATGAGAGAAGCCATGTAAGTCCAGGAATAGATGACAGCACGCCTCATGTTTCCATCCTCGACAATTACAGCTGCCGACTCAAATGCCTGCCAGTGCTATGTGGCCAGGGGTCAACACTGATTCCACCATCAGCTACAAATAGTTGCTAGGGTTCAGACTTCAAACAATAGCTGTACAGTACAGTGGGATAGTTACATTGCATTAAGCTAAATAAGCACAAAATAAGAAAAGTAAACTGAGACCTGGGGAATTTGGAGGCCAAGTTAACACCTTGAACTCTTTGTTATCTTCCTCAAACTATTCCTGAATCATTTTTGCAGCAGGTGCAGCAGGGAGCCTTCTGAAAGACACCACTGCCTCTGTACTTGGTGTACAACAGTGTTAAAGTAGGTATTATGTGTCCCCAGATTTCCAAGCTAAACATTGCTCAGAGCATCACACTGCCTCCACTGGTGATGCATATACAACTGGCTGTCCACATGATGTAAAAGAAAGATGATTTGCCAGACCAGGCCACCCTCTTGCCCACGTGCCCATTGTAGACACTTTTGGCGGCGTACATGAGTCAGCATAGTCACTCTGACCTGTTTGTTTCTATGCAGCCCCATGCGCAGCAAACTACAATGCACTGTGTGTTCTGACAGCTTTCTATCATAGCCAACATTAACTTTTTCAGCAATTTGTGCTGCGGTAGCTCTTCCGTGGGATTGGACCAGACAGGCTAGTCTTTACTCCCCAGGTGCATTAATGAGCCTTGGTGGTCCGTGATCCTTTTGGAAGGTCTTAACCACTGCACACTGTAAACACCCCACAACACCTGCTGTTTTGTTGATACTCATACCCAGTCAATTAGTGTTCACAATTCAGCCCTTGTTGAAGAGGCTCAGATCCTTACACTTACACGTGAACTATGAGAACTGAGTGTTCACTTGCTGACATATAAATCCCACCCCTCAACATTCACAATCAACTCACTTCATCCTTCATATTTACCTCTAGATCATTGCCCCTTTTGTTTGAATCCACCAAGTTAAAAAAATATTGGAACAGATCGATTGTTTAAACAGTTAATAGCTCTGAATGTCTACTCTTGGTTTGAGCCCTGGGTTTCATCTGTGGAGACTGCATCTGTTGTTAAAAAGGAAAAACCAACATGAAGACCAAGGAGCTGTCAACGGGAGAAAAGCAAGCCATTTTGTAGCTGAGGAAAGAGGGAAAATTGATCAGAGCCATTGCACAAGCATTAGACATAGCCAATTCAGCAAACTGGAAAGTCCTGAAAAAGTAAGAAACACTAGTTTTGAACATGTCCACCAAAAAATACAAGAGCAGTTGATGACAGAAACATTGTGAGAGCTGTGATGATTGAAAAAAACAAAAATTACACAACAACAGCCAGTGACATCACCAAAACCGCAGTAAGGCAGTAGCGTAGGTATCAAAATCCACCATTCAAAAAAGCAAGATGCAAACCATTCACCACAATCAGAAAACCAGATGCTTCTACTAGAGTGATGGACAAGCCAAAGTGTGAGTGAACATAGGATGTGCTCATGATGCGAAACATACAAGCACATCGGTCACGCCTATATTGTTTAACACATCTTGATATAAATATCAGAAAACAAAAGCTAAACTTCGGTATCTATAGCTTTAGATCTTAAACCTAACTGTCTAACCTAAAAGTGTAATACTGTATTTGCAGCCTGCATTAAAATCACACTCAGAAGGAACCTTAAAGCCAACGCAAAGAACTTCATGTACCTATTACATGACATTGTTTCTATCATTGGCATTTAAGATGCTTTGTAATGTTGAATTGTACAATTGCTATGAAATCATATCTGGTTCAACAATACCACCATTACAGATCTATTCAAGTGAAGTAAATCTTTGTTTTATAACACTTCAGCTGCTGTCTCGATGGCTGACTTGATGAAAACCATGAAACTCCACACCTCTGTAAAGCACAGATGCTTAGAATAGTATTTTACATTCTGATGGTATATGAATACTCCATGGTATGAACAGCAGGTATCATGTTTCCAACATGTTGAGGTATGCTGATGATGCTTCAGCACCAAGTACATTTGGCCCAGTCATGCAATCAGTATTAAAGTATATCAAAATAGTGTCTCACACATGGGTTTGGTGTTGTCATGATGGATTTATTTGTATATTAACCTAACCTGATCTCTATTTGTGGATAATCACACAATGGAAAAACCCCTATAACTCATGCTAACACATTCACCAGCACTTATTAAACTGCTCATTTGTGTATACTTACTTAAAAAATGACCTCATTTTGGGGAAGACAATTTTATTTAGGATGTGATAAACTTCACTTCTCTTGTGTAACTAGAGATGGACAATTCCTATTGGGTAAATAATTGTTCCCAATAAACCAAACCTAAGTATATTTTCAGGACCAGTGAGAAATGCTTGCCTATTCTTCTGATATTGAACAGCGTGGCTTTGATATCTACCAAATAAAGTATTCAGAATCTTTATGGATGGCTCTGTTTTTGAAGCTATAATTTTCCTTTGAGTCAAAGTCACACCCATGAACCAGTTCCCCCTGAACAAACTACTGATCCTCATCCACTCTGTTTTCAACATTCTTGAAAAGACATCTAGCTCTTTCCTTTATTACTCAGCTGTAGATTTATCCAGTATGTCTGGTCTGATCCAGAAACAGCACATTGCAAAATAGGGCTTGAAGCTCAAACCTGCTTCTCTAAATAAAAACAGGACTTCCCCTGGTTGGCGAACATGGACCAGTATATTGCATCTAAATTTAGACTTGTGAATCAGCTCGCCCTTAGCCTCTGCTGTAACTCAACGAAGGACACAGCCTCTCTCAACTCCCATGGCTTAACAAAAAACAGGACCAGAGCTCCTACTCCTGCTCTAACCAGCAAAAGAAGATTGTGTGTCACAAAATGTCCTGAAATCTTCAACAGTAATATTTTTCAATAACTTATTGTGAATTGGCCTTTGGTCTTTGTTTACTAATCCAATTTAATGGAAATTTAATTTAATAACTCAACTTGCATTTGAGTAAGATGCTATATCTTTTTATATCTAAGTCCTTTACAGTTTATGAGGTGTTGAATATGTGTGCAAATCAAGGACACAATGAAAGATGTGACCTGAAAAACATGACCTGAGTTTCTGCAGAGTGTGCATCTAAGAGCCCTGCTGTGTAAAAATATCCACAGTGCATTTTCAGACTCGGCAGCCGCTGCCTGTACATGGTCGCACAGTAAATAGACGCTCTCTTTCTCTCTGTCACCTTGCCATGTGTCTTGCTGGCAGAAAGTGTACAATCAGGCCTAGACAACTTTGCTGATCCCAAATACAAAGGCACTAAAATGCAAATGAGTGACCTTGGGGGGGAGAAAATGTATCATTGACCAAAGGAAGGGAAAAGCCTTGCTCTAAGTAAAGAATAAAACATGACAGGACATAATGTTGCAGGAAAATAATCAGTAACACAATGGTGCTATCAAATGTCGTGCCATGGTTTCCAAGTGGTACTATCCACGGCAGTCCCATATATCACCAAGTAGTCCACATGGGGCCATTATCAGCAGCAGTGATCACTTCCATGTGCTGTCTATATATATAATAATATATACAAATAACCAGAGGGACAAAAAAAGAGCGTTTTCCGTTTTCCAAATGTATATATATATATATATATATATATATATATATATATATATATATATATATATATATATACATATATATATATATATATATATATATATATATATATATATATATATATATATATATATATATATATATATATATATATATATATATATACACACACTATATTGCCAAAAGTATTTGCTCACCCATCCAAATAATCAGAATCAGGTGTTCCAATCACTTCCATGGCCACAGGTGTATAAAATCAAGCACCTAGGCATGCAGACTGTTTTTATAAACATTTGTGAAAGAATGGGTCGCTCTCAGGAGCTCAGTGAATTCCAGCGTGGAACTGTGATAGGATGCCACCTGTGCAACAAATCCAGTCGTGAAATTTCCTCGCTCCTAAATATTCCACAGTCAACTGTCAGCTGTATTATAAGAACATGGAAGTGTTTGGGAACGACAGCAACTCAGCCACGAAGTGGTAGGCCACGTAAACTGACGGAGCGGGGTCAGCGGATGCTGAGGCGCATAGTGCGAAGAGGTCGCCAACTTTCTGCAGAGTCAATCGCTACAGACCTCCAAACTTCATGTGGCCTTCAGATTAGCTCAAGAACAGTGCGCAGAGAGCTTCATGGAATGGGTTTCCATGGCCGAGCAGCTGCATCCAAGCCATACATCACCAAGTGCAATGCAAAGCGTCGGATGCAGTGGTGTAAAGCACGCCGCCACTGGACTCTAGAGCAGTGGAGACGCGTTCTCTGGAGGGACGAATCGCGCTTCTCCATCTGGCAATCTGATGGACGAGTCTGGGTTTGGCGGTTGCCAGGAGAACGGTACTTGTCTGACTGCATTGTGCCAAGTGTAAAGTTTGGTGGAGGGGGGATTATGGTGTGGGGTTGTTTTTCAGGAGCTGGGCTTGGCCCCTTAGTTCCAGTGAAAGGAACTCTGAATGCTTCAGCATACCAAGACATTTTGGACAATTCCATGCTCCCAACTTTGTGGGAACAGTTTGGGAGCTGGCCCCTTCCTCTTCCAACATGACTGTGCTCCAGTGCACAAAGCAAGGTCCATAAAGACATGGATGACAGAGTCTGGTGTGGATGAACTTGACTGGCCTGCACAGAGTCCTGACCTCAACCCGATAGAACACCTTTAGGATGAATTAGAGCAGAGACTGAGAGCCAGGCCTTCTCGTCCAACACCAGTGTGTGACCTCACAAATGCGCTTCTGGAAGAATGGTCAAAAATTCCCATAAACACACTCCTAAACCTTGTGGACAGCCTTCCCAGAAGAGTTAAGGCAGGTGAGCGAATACTTTTGGCAATATAGTGTATATATATATATATATATATATATATTTATATACATTTGGAAAATGTTCTTTTTTTGTCCCTCTGGTTATTTGTCCTTCAGTTATGTGCATGGTCCAAATGAGCAGTACTCTGGAGTAATTACTATAGTGTTAGCTATAACAGTAGTTAACAATGGTCATTTATAACATTATGGTTATAAACATTTGACAACAGAGTACTTTTGTTCCAGGTCCATGAGCAGAGGCCTATCTTTAATAAATGTAGGAACCAATTTATTGACAATGAATTAGAATAGAAATTAGTTAAGTCACAGTGCTTCACAGCTCCAGGGTAACTTGTATTATTGTCTATGTGGACTAAACATGTACTCCCCATGTCTGTGTGGATTTCCTTTGGGTTTTCTTTCAACGCCCAATACATGCCAAGAGTGTGAATGTGTGTGTGCATGGTGCTTTGTGATGGACAGGTTCCTCTGGTAGGCTCCAGATCCACTCTGACCCTGTCCAGAATAAAATCGTTTCTAATGTCGAATGAAATTCGATCATGATCTCAAAATTAGATTAGTCTAAATATTTTTATCTACATGAAAAAGAAACAGACACACAAGGGATACTTTTCTTTTAAATTTACATTTTATAAATGCAGCAGTATTATATAAGTACAGTTCTTAAAATCAGTATCACAATGGCTGTTTGTCTGTAGATGGTAGAGGAATGACACTTTCCTTGAGCTATTTTAAATGAAAAAGCACTCCATTCACTGGAAACACTAAGCCTGTCTGTCTCTTCTTTTTTCACTTGAAAATGTAAGCATGTGATCAGCACAGGAGAAATATTTTAGCCTGCTTTTTTCGCTTCATTTTCAGTGGAGTCGACAACAGCCGCTGATCGCTGTTTAACACGAGGGTCGAAAGAGGTAAATACACTCAGATCTATTTTAAATATTGTAATATTGATTATGTAATGTATTATAAAGTGACAGTATAGCACTAGAACATGCGCAAATGAATGTCTCTTTAAATGTGTTAGACGCCTGCCATGCTTGATTAATTCACCCACACTCAGTTAGTCCAGTTCTAATCTTTAAATCATCACCATATGCACAGATCTACAGACAGACATCAGATCAATAGAATATGGATTAGGATTCAAAGCATTAACCTGCCACTGCGACTGTAGTTTTGCACTTCTTCTTCTTCATCTTCAGTTCAATATATACATTATGTTAATCAATAATTAATACTGAACACATCATCACTGAAAGTGTAAATGATTAAACCATGACGCATATGTTAAACTTAAAAAGGAGAAGAAGAAGAAGAAGAAGAAGAAGAAGAAGAAGACTAACTGCTTTCAATTCCAATCTATATGATATTGAATTTATGTTCTTCTTTAAGCTGGAGAAATTCATTTTTAGCTAAATATTACATGTATGATTTTAATAACTGTTATAGATATTTAGCTGCATTTGGAAGAAATTCCATACAGATTCACTGTTTTAATTCTTTTTTGTTTTTACGAACATATAAACAGTAAACACTGAATGTTTTATTAATTATTTAGTGAACTCTGTCCTGCAACACATTTGAGCTCCTTTTTTATATTCTCTTATCTTGCATTTTCTTTTACAGATTTAGAAACTGACTAAAGTGAAGTACTAAATAAGTGTATGGGTTCATATATCTTCCCTGTACATTTTATGAAATCCAGGTCTTTTGTACTAAGGCTACAGTACCAAAAAAAAACAACGTTGTAGAATGGATAAGAAATTGGACCTATCCAGACTCACAGATGAGGAGGCCAAGCACGTGTGGGAGGTGATCCAGAGAGATTTTGAGCTTAGGAAGAAAGAGGAGGCGAGACTCGGGTGAGTTCAACAAATCGGAATTTAATTCCTCAGACATTCCTTTCATTTTGCTTGATATCTTGATATTGTTATTTTGATTGATGCAGGTATGTTCACTTAGCAACAGCATTTCATGTTAAGACAGTGAAGGTCATGTACAAGCAGGTCACTCCTTTCTGTGAAATAATGAGAGCAGCTCAGTGCTGAACCCATTCCCATGATG
The DNA here is from genome assembly GCF_019097595.1 of Hemibagrus wyckioides. Lineage (NCBI taxonomy): Eukaryota > Metazoa > Chordata > Actinopteri > Siluriformes > Bagridae > Hemibagrus > Hemibagrus wyckioides. The sequence goes on from NC_080720.1 coordinate 25,852,411, forward strand.
ATAATCACAGCAAAGTCACAAGGTCAGATTGCTCCATAGCTCTGCCTGGGAAAACAAGGTGGTGTGAGAACTCTCTGTCTGTCGTCTTAACACAAAGACTTTTTCAACCAGATATTTTTTGAGAGGTGTATTATCCTTCTCAGTAAAGATAGAATTTTCCAAAGTTTAACCCAGACTAGAAAGGCTGCAGAGAGATTCTATATTCAGCTTAAGCTTGTGATTGGCGCATACTGGTATAGGACAATGCTAAGCTCAGTCTATGTCGAGGAACTTACTCTCAGACATATTCAGGCATGTATCCAAATATGAATATATTACTCAGATTGAACAAATAATGCTATTATGAATAAGAAGTGCACTCCTGTTTTGTTTTTTTTTTCATTTATCTACTTTGAGTCTAGAGAGCCCATGGAATGCAACAAAAATCATGTGAACCAGCAGTTGTTATTTCTATGCAGGCATGAGGCAGTGATTAGATATGTAGCTTGTAGGACAAAAACATTGACCATGTGCATGTACGTAATGCATTTCCAGCGTGCATTCATTCATCTTTAGTAAACAACTTTTTTTTTTTCCTGGGACTTATTGATAAGCTTCAATTTTTAGTAAACAAAACCTTCCAGATTAGGCCGTGCTCACACTATAAATATTTGGCGCACCAATCAGATAAAGATACAGATAATGACACCCCTACTTTGTTGATTCTGTGTCCTCCAGGGAGTTAAGGACAATAATTGAGAAAGAAGACACAAAGCGAGAGCTCCTGAGCTCTCAGTCCAGCCTCACTGATTCCCACTGCATCCGCTGCCTGCAGCCTTTCAAGTTCCTGGTGAACAGCAAGCGCCAGTGTCTGGACTGCCATCTCTACATCTGCAAGACTTGCAGCCGTTACAGTACAAAGGAGCATGGCTGGGTGTGCGATCCATGCCGAATGTCCAGGTCAGATTCGTCCCTTTAGGGGAGAAAAACTGGCATGTCGAAAATGAGTAAGAACTTTTGACATTAACTATTTACTTTCTGCTCTTACAGGATACTAAAAATTGGAACCCTGGGCTGGTATCACGACAACATACGCTCTCGCTTCAAGCGCTTCGGCAGTGCCAAAGTGATGAGGTCGCTTTACAAGAGATTAAATGAAGAGGGTGAGTGCTATAAAAAGCATACTGATAGCCTGGGATGTGTTAAAATGACCTCTCACATTACTGTACTGCATTATCATACTTTTCCATGCATGTCCTAAGCCAACATAATCACCTTTTGTATTGAGGGACCTCAAGTGTTTTGTTACACAATGTTAGAGTGAAGGATATTTAAGACATATATCACTGCCATGAAAGTCATATGACATGGGGAAAGTCTTGTGAATTCCTTAAGCATCTCCTTCAAAATAATGGCCTACTCATCAAGGCTGACAGCTCGTGTCAGTTCATTATAAGCATTCATTGTCAGTGTGTGTCTGAAGTAGATCAGTGACTTCTTGTTTAGTGTCAGAGCCGGAGGGTGTATCCAGAATATTGAGGCCAACACAGATCACATGTTGTGCTGGTGTCTGAGCACGTTCTGTCGAGGTTATTTATGACTATCCTGCATGATCAGACAAGGTAAATAGAGAAATGGAAAACATACCTAGAATGCATAACAGGCAGGAGGATTACTGAGCATGACCCAAGCTGACTGAGATGGTTTAAATCACTGGGCTTTTCAAGCATTTGAAATATTTAGTCACATATCCCACTATTATTTTTCAAGAGAATTAAAATTTCTTTTTTAAGCTGAAACACTGCTTTAACACACCCTGTACTTCAGGCTTTTTTTTACTATCCTGATACTGAGAGTCCTTATAATTAACTGCCCTTTAGGGATAAACATTTTATTCAACTGTATAGAAAAAGCACATTGTTTATTCTTCAAATCAGTAATGTCCTATGGATGAGTAATATGACCAGCTGGGTTCCATAAAAAGCCTATTTTTATTAAACGTTAATGTTGGTATTCCAGCAGTTAGCATGATACCAAGAAAGGATTAGCATTGACATTAATCCCCTTTGTTTGTCCAGGTCGCCGTGACGATGACGTGCAATCCATGCCTGACGTCCACAGTGAGTGGTGCATGAACAATGCAGTGCTTGAAACAAGAGCAGCTGTTCATCCCTGATAGTGATCACAAGTAGAAAGGAATGAATCCAGTGTAACATTTCTTTTAACTCGATAAGTGATTCAATATTACTGATTTACTATTAGATGTATACAATGGCCATGATGATGAGCATATGGATGCAGTGGAAGGACAGCGCTATAAACAGGTAAACAATTTCCAGTGAAGCCTGCTTTATTTCGTAACGTATATTAATCTTATAAGAGAATCTTTAAAAGACCTTTCAGCCCAACTACATCTCAAAAATGATATAAAAGTCTTGAAACTAGCCCCCAAAACAGAAATGGCAGGCTTATTTTTCTTATTTTTTCAGCCTTTGCATAGTGAAGCAAGATCACTGTAGTGCACAGACATTTCTAATATACAGATACTTCCCATGCTATTATCCCCCGTAACCCTCTCCCAATCTTTGCAATATATAGTATTTCATAATAGAAACACTTTTGTCCTGTCTGCACTTGCACTTCACCTTTGTTTGTTCATTTGTAAATGTATTACATTAACTTCTGATTATTTACTTTAAAAGAAGATCTGGGTGGCCATAAAATATTTAAAATATTTAAATATTTAGTCTAATTTGGCATAAAACAAAAAATGGCAACCCTGTTATTAAATGTCCTGTCTGCTGCTGCTCCTGAAAATATTTATAGAGCGAGCATGGGGCAGAGTAATTCCTGCCTCAATGGGCCTCCATATTTGTCCAATAGGTTCAGTTATAACTCTATTGAGCTAAATGGGGAAGCGAGCATCCTGCCCTATGATTACAACTTAAAATCTAGAAAGATGAGGAAACACTGGCTTACATATGTAAAAAATAATCATAGATCATTCAAAAGAAATAATTTGTATTCAATGCAATAAAAAATGTAGAATAATTTGTTGAAGGACTTGTATACCGTATATATAACAGAACACACACACACACACCCATCGCAGCTGTTGTGATTTTATACAGTGATTTCTAATACATTGTGCTTCGTCCCCCAACCCCAATGAGATGCGAAAGACAAAACGTCTACTTTCTGTCCATCCTATGGACCTGGAAATAGATGAGTACGGCAGCCATTCCCGGCGACATTCTATGCAGGCAAGTGTGCTCTTTCATTCATATTTACTTTAAACATGGACATTTCCATAATGTATTTTTCCAACTTACAGTATGTACAAGATGAACGTGGAGTGCTGCGGAATGATTTGGAATACAGCGCTGACATGTACCATCACCATCACCACCGCATGAGTCGAAGGAAGAGTCTGGATCGTTTCTCACGACCAGGTCTATAAGAAGTCACACACACACACACACACACTCATCATTCCTTATATTTATACAATGAATGATAAATTAAACAGTTCTCATATATAACAAATTAGGTCAGTAATAAAGAATGATTGGGCATAATTATTTGTCATTACCAGGCTGAAGTTTATTATTTTCCAATAACAACCCTTCTCAAAATGTTTCATTTCCATTGTAACACAGTAATTTCACAATATTTAACAAAACAACATGCCTTCTTTTTATTCCATTCTAGGTAACATTATTATATGATCCCTCATATTATATGAAACATTATTATATGAAACCTCTTTTTCTCTCTTGTATCATGAAACTGCATCTTCCAAGACTGAAAACCTATAACTGTTACAAAGCTCTGATACTGGAGTCTCCTTCCAATTGCATTAAAATAAATAATTGATTTGCTCTAGAAAATTTAACAACACCTTCTGAAAAATACAAAATTTAGAACTAAACAGTTGTTATTTAACAACACTTCATGTTAAAAGCTTTAAAAATTCTACAAATCCCAAACCTGCCAAAGAGTGATTCTTGGACCCCACAACAAGGCCTTAAAAATACACCTGAATATGTAACTTTAGCCAATGAAATATTATATGAAGGATAATAAATTGTTTATTTATTTATAGGCCAATGACCATCCTGTCATAACAAACATTTAGTCAGCAAGCTAGTGCCTAGAAAACAAAAAGCTTAAATAGGTCATGAGTAGGATTGCAGTATCAGAGAGTGGACTTGCATCATCTCAGTCCTTTATTTAACAATATTCTCTCCTCTGAAATATATGTGTTAGTGAAAAGTTGTTTCTGTTATTCCATTGCTAACAATAGTTAATACAGATGAAATATCCAAATACAGCTTCTGAAGCTAATCAGTTCCTGTTTACCTACCACACCATCCTGTAATCCTAAACAGTTTTTTTCTTTTCTTTTACATTCCTAAACTGAACTTGAATTATAGAACCAGTAAGATTCCTGTTAGAATTGCCTTTTACAGTAGGACAAGACATGAGCATGCTAGTGGGCCACTTCTACAGGATTTGTAATGGGATCCATTTGTGTTATTGTTCAGGTCTATATGAGAATTCACTGTGATATTGTATTTTATGAATCCTAAAGGTCCAGTTTTCCACCATATCTTTTTTTTTTTAATAACCAAACTTTTTCTAAATGTGTTTTAAAATTTGATCACACTCACCTTAAACTGTAAGGTGTGCAGGGAATATCAAATTAATTTACACACGTCAACATATACAGGAACATCATAAACATAAGTGTGTGTGTGTGTGTGTGTGTGTGTTGGTTGGTTGGGTGGTGGAGGGTGTTGATCAGAATACATGTTATTTTCAATAAAATAGAGTAATAATAAGGTGAAAGAAAATGGAGATCCATTAAGATCCTAAAGATCAAATAGGATCGTACAAGAAAAACAAAAATTCTATCTGGAAAAATGACAATATCTAGTAAGATTCTAAAAATTAATTTAAATCCTACAAGATCAATTGAAATTCCAATAGGATTTTTGGACAGGGTACATCTAACCAGATATTCATCCAATCACCCATCCATGAAGAGTTTAAAATTCAATAACAACCAGGTTGTAGTAGTATATTATTGTTTAGCTACATCCTTGAAGGATTTCTGCCTTAGTTAATATTCAATGCACTGCCTTGTATAAAAGTCTTAGATGTATTAGAAATACATCTACATATACTGTAGATTTCTTTAAAACTGCTTTATGATTGTGTCTGCTGTTAAAACGCCACACAGATCAAACGTAATTGAACTGAATAAATGAACTCGGCTCGACACGTAGCGATTTTCTAACATTCTTCCTCTATTAGTAGAACATAAGGAGCATAAAAGGATAATTACCAGCTATCACTTTCCCCCTGTTTAGATGATGGCATGTATTCTGAGCACAGGATGGTCCGTGCTCGCTCTCTATCCAAGATCCCTGCGTTACCACAACGCTCCTACTATCTGGACACCTCAGAGGAGGAGGATGCTTATCGCGTCCCCGTCTATCAACTCCCATCACGCCGCCGCAGCCGGGCCTCCTCTCAGGAAAACATCACTCACAACACTCCTCCAGTATGCATCTGCATGAAAGAATTACGTTCATAATTGACACAAGTACATGACATGAGTTCTGGGGATATGTTTAATAAAATGAAGCTTAACACAGCACAGTGTAAGCTAATTATCATGAGTGGCTGGTATCAGTGGGCTAACAGTGCTAAGCCGTCCATATTTGCAGTATTATTATATATCAATATAAGGTTTCTTTTTTGGCATCAGATCCCATACAATAAAATGTCCTGTTGACACATCTTAAAGAAGATTAATTTGGATTTTATGGCACGAAGCGCAACAGCACCCCCAGTGACTGTAAGAAAAATATTCCAAATGGTCAGAGACAGTCATGTCAGGAGATTGAATTTTTATTTTCACAAGGTGGATTATTTACTCTATCATAATTTATTTCACTCAAAATGCTTATGGAGGAGAAAGTAAAAATAGCTCTAAAGCTACAAGCTCAAAAAAAGCTGTTTGTTTGTTTGATTGATTTATGCATGATACATTGAACATCCCTAAGAGTTTCACTGTCAAGCTATTGATAGGTTTCTTTTTACCATGAACTAGCTACCATTTGCAGTTTGCTTTTCTGCCTAGCCAGTTATGTGGCTACAGAATGTATTTAGCTATCTGCTAGTTAAAAGCCCAGTTAATGTTAGCAAAATTTACCTCAACATGCTTTTCAAACTAGATGCCCTCTAGTGGGTTAAGAAGACACTTCATTTTGTGTAAGTGTTTGCTTACTCCAGCATAGTGAACTTTTTTTTATTAAGGGGTGTTCATCCTTAAGATTGATGCTGAAGTCTTGTGGCTTATCCATATTCAGGTTCACACAGCTAGCTGTGGCTACACAGTGTAGCATGAGAAGATCACCACAGACAAAGAACTGGTAGGATTATAGATAGGGTTTTTTTCTACACTGATGAATTTAATCGGCAAAAATCGATTGTGTTCTGATTGGATGCTAAATAATAGCAATTCATGTCCCAGTTTGACCACCGCCCTGAGCATCACTGCTATGCTGTATGTAATATTACTAAACTCCCAAGCTTGTCAATATCTGTGATCAGACATGAACATGGATTGTTTGTTTGACACTTATTTGCATCTCTCTTTTTCTTTCTCCCACCACCAACAATCAATGCTCGAATGCAGATTAATGAACTGAATAAGAGAATGTTTGCCATTGAGAGTCTCCTGAATCGACTGGAGGAGAAGATGGCTTTGCCAAATGATCAGGTAAAAAGGAATAAAAGAACACTTTCAAACACTCTTAACAGTATTCCATGCTATGTAAATGTTTGCAATGTTTTTTTCCTAAAAGTTTGTTATATTACACTACATGGCCAAAAGTATTTGGATGCCTGATTATTCCAACTGATGCTCCAAAATTTGAAGCCCACAGATGTCATCATACTTTTGGCCATATAGTGTATTTTGGGGACAAACTAGATACACTATATTGCCAAAAGTTTAACATCTGCCTTTACATGCACATGAAAGTATTATGGAGTTGGCCCACCCTTTGTAGCTATAACAGCTTCAACTCTTATGGGGAGGCTTTCCACAAGGTTTGGGGTGTGTTTATGGGAATTTTTGACAATTCGTCTAGAAGTGCATTTGTGAGGTCAGGCACTGATGATGGACGAGAAGGCCTGGCTTGCAGTCTCTGCTCTAATTCATCTCAAAGGTGTTCTATCTGGTTGAGGTCAGGACTCTGCGCAGGCCAGTCAAGTTCCTCCACACAAAACTCATTCAGCCTTGCCTTTATGCACCTTGCTTTGTGCACTGGTGTGCAGTCATGTTGGAACAGGAAGGGGTCATCCCCAAAACTGTTCCCACAGTTGGGAGCATGAAATTGTCCAAACTTTCTCGGTTTCCTGAAGCGTTAAGAGTTCCTTTCACTGGAACTAAGGGGCCAAGCCCAACCCCTGAAAAACAACACCTGAATTCAATGATTTGGAGGGGTGTCCCAAAAACTTTTGGCAATATAGTGTATATCTGGCAGGACTAAATCAAGGCAAGTGAGCTTGAGATCTTTCCCTCTTCATCTAAGCTTTTACCAGTTCCTTCAGTAAGTATTATTAGTTCTACTGAACCAGGGGAAGGCTCAGTGAGTGGCTTAAGTCATCCAACTTAAATAAAAAGGTCCTTCACTTGTTTTGACTTACTCCTCTGTAATCCAACTCCCACCAGCTCTTGTTAAAGGCAGAAAAGTGAACATTTTGTGTGTCCCTGTAGCAGGCGCAAGTCTCAGCAAGCCAGCTGGAAGAGGAGAAGCTGAAAAAAAAGCTGGATGAGCTAATGAGTGACAGAGTACTGTCTTCAGATGAGGATGAGCCAAAGAAACTCACTCAACTCAAGGGGCCTGGTGTAAGAGGTGTCCAACACACAGAACAAGCATCAGCAGTACAGGAAGCAGCCTTGAGCTCCTCTAGTGATGAGATGCCTACTGAGACTCAGAAGGTGATTATAGTACATGCACAACTCTTGGTGTGAACAAAGAAATATTAATTAAGAATTATTAAGGATAATTTTCATCAGCTTTTTATCACACCAGTGCTTTAACAATATTGTTTTGCTATGCAACTTTGTTACTGTTCTACTGTTACTTACGCCTAGTGGAAGTATCGTAATAAAAATATTCCTTAGTAACTACTGTTTATCATATAATATCCAACTCTTAAAGGAATAATCAAACCTGATCATATTACTTTGTGATCATTATAGTAATGAAACTTTGAGTTGACTTCTTTTTAGTTTATTTAAACTTCTTTCATTCACAGCATTTAGGAACACACCCTTATCCAAAATCTCATTTATACAACTGTGTATCTGAAGGTTGTTGTCCTTGGGATTCAACCTCACAACCTTCGGAGTAGTAAGGCCAACACCTTAGCCACTAAGCTACCTCCTTTCTGTTATGGGACATGCTGCTCTATATTCAATGATGCCCTACATTACCCACAGTGCCTTTGAACACCCAGATGATAGTGACACCAGTGGGATTAAGCCCTCACATTATTTAACCCTACCTAAAAAGAGTGATGCAGCAGTGCTTTAGTGCTTTAGAATTTTAAACTCTCCAGCTCTCATCATCTGCTAAAACTGATCTGGTTCCTAAATTTAAACCTTCATGCTAATACCGCCATCAACATCACCATCCTTTTTTTTCAGTTTTTCAGCCCAACTGCATCATATAGCTGCACTGAATTCTGGAAATCTGAAATTAAATATCAATACGAAATTAACAATCCTGAACTCTGAATGTTATTACTGTTTGAGATCGCTGAAATATTTCTCCTCTTAAACACCATTGTAAATGCACTAGCAACGTCCCCCTGTGACATCATAGGAGCACACAACAGCTAATAGCTCACAGAAATAATAACGAAAATAACAAAAACATCTGACAAAGCTGACAGAATAGCACCACAATTGCAAAGACATATTTACATCGTCTCCTCTCAGCTAATTGCTGTTCCCTCTACATGGCTTTCAGAGATCCACCGCAGCGGCTCTATGCGACATCACAACCGAGATTCTAAGAACCATTAATGCCACAGAAAATGCTATGAGCGAGTTGGCCCCCTCAAACCCTAATGACAGACCTCAGTTAGCGGGCACAGACGTAAAGCAAGCTGATGCTGCTTACAGGGAGCTTGAGGAAAATGTAAGCCCACAGATATTTTGCATACATACAGTCTGTATTCATCCATATTCTGGGGTTCATAGTTAATATGATTTACTGACACTTAGTTTAGTTTAGTGAGTGAATTCAGTGTGCAGTGAATGAACATTGGTTAAAAGGTCCATGGTTGAACAGCTCTAAGCCAAGGATTGTATTGAGTTTTGTAGCCTGTGGCGAAAAAAGTACTGAATAATTATACTTAAGTGAAGGTATTGATGACAAAATTTCAATGAAAAGTCAAAACTGTTGTCAGGTGAAAGCAAAGTGTTAAAAAGTAAATGTTAAATGAAATGTAAGTGTTTTTGCGTGAAAACGAACTTTTACTCATTTATCCAAAGCTGCTGAAACATTATTGCCATTTTAAAGAATTCACACCCTTTATGCTAATAAACATCATTCAATCTCAGTGTAATTTACTGGTCATATGCACCACCAATGCTACATAGTTTGAACTGAATGAATTAATCAGAAAAAATAGAAAATATCCCATAAATTACCAATATTTACAATTAGCTAGCTAGTATTAGCAATCTGTCTTGCTGCCTAGCCAATTATGCTAAATTTAGCCAGTTAATTAGCATGCTTTGTCTTCTTTACTCACTTGTCCTCTAGTGAGTAAGGAAAACAATTTTTTTATATGAATCTTTGCTTACTCCAGCATATTGAATAAGATAAATAGTGAAGTCATGTGGCTTATCTGTGTTCAGGTGCAGGAGGCTAGTAATATCACTAGCTACTGTGTGTAGCATGAGAAAGTCAGCACAGATGAAGAACTGGAATGATTATTGATAGGTTTTTTTTTCATTGATGAATTTAAATTTAATTTTAGTTGATTATTGGTGCTAAACTAAAATACTTGAAAGCGAAACTGAAATTATTGGATGCTAAACTTGCTTAAACAGTATACAGTCAAGGCTAGATTAAAGAAGACATGCCCTTTATTATTTCTAACAAGTACTTTGAAAGTCTCAACAAAATCGTAAGGAATAAGAGATTTTATTGAGTCTAATTACTCAAGTATTTTTCACGGTTTATAATTTTGTGAAGCAACAGTCGAGGTTCTGGTTTTTCCACAACACTGTCTGCTCTCTTCTAGGTATATCTGACAGCCGGGAAGTCGTTTGACATGGAGAGGAAGTTGAGGCAGATTGAACGGAGTGCTAAGAACCATTACACAGGCCCTCTCACTGACTCTGAACTCTCTGAGCTGGAGGATCAGCTTGCAGCAGCTGCTGCTAAAGTGCAGAACACAGAAAGTGAGGTAAAACATTGGTGATAAACCCGACACTTATACAGAGTATATCATAGCTATTCCAGTCTGTACTGTTGTCCCAATTTTCAGTTTTCACCTAATCTACTATTAGGTAATAAAGTTTTTTTCTTATCAGGTGTCGGACATTGAGAATAAAATCACTGTTCTTCATGCATCAGGATTATCAGTAGATAAAGCCAAGAAAAAGGTAAATTGTTGTTTACTTTATACAGCAATATGTGAAATGCAACTATATTTAATTGGATTACTGTAACTGAGTGAATTAAATATCCACAAATCAAATTCACTGGTCTAATGTGAGGAAGCTGAATGCTAATATTAGGTTATGTTGAATGTGTGTTATCGTGTTTTCTTTTAGAGGTTTTAACCTATTTTTTTTTTCTGTATATGTAGGCATCACACATACAAAAAGGAAGAAAGTCCCAAGACCCTTTTAAATATAAATAGAGTACATTGTTGAACCTGAACATGAAGGGAGCGCTGTTTTAACAGTCATTTTCTACAGCTTTACTTCACACCACTGCTTTAACAACATTGCTGTACTTTGTACTGTTGTTCTAGTTTTCCTTATACCCAGAGGAAGTATTGTAATCTAGCACAAGGACCTTTTTCCTGTCCTTTCCACACATTCGCTGTGACGTATAAAAATACATGAGACATGCTATTGTAAATCTTTCCTCTAGCTTTGACTAATAAGTTATGAAAGTTGGCATGAATGTTTTCTTTCTTTGGAGTAAAAGAAATGTGTGTAAACAAATGCTTAAGCAGATTCGCATGAAAACCTTATTTGAATATCAGTAGCATTCAGTGTATGGTTTTCTCTAACATTATGATTAAATTTATATTATATTTATAAACCTCTCATTTGACTGCTGCTCTAAAGCACATGTTCCTGGTGTAAGGACTGCACAGACAGCATCATGTCCCTCGACCCAACCCAGATTGCATCCTCTGTATTGAGTTTCAGTAGCTTCACAGGCTAAACACACATTTTAACAATAAGTAACTCATTCATTCATAATTCATTGGGTTTATTGATCAGCTTAGGACTTGCAGAGGGCTACTACTAAACATGTACATTTATTCAAAAGTGCTAGTTCACTGGTGGACCAGCAGCAGGATCCTGATTTCTGGGCAGGGAACTAACCCAGCTACTGAAGGGTTAACTCTCAGTGCCAGTTCCAAGCCTGGATAAAATGGTAGGGTTGTGTCAGGAAGAGCATCTGGCATAAAACCTGTGCCAAATCAAATATGTGGACCAGATGATCCGCTGTGGTGACCCCAAACAGGGAGTAGCTGATGGAACAATAACATTCAAAAGTGCAAGCTGTTTGCTGGTAGCATTAAATTTTACAACAATAGTAAGTACACAATATTTACGTTATGTGGTACAATTAATTGCAAACTGTGTATGCATACTGAATACATAGTGACAGTGTAAGATTATATACATGTATGAATACATTGTAACATTGTAAATGTATTAATCACTCAGAAATGGAGAACTGGAAAGTAATTTCCAGTGCAAACTTGGTGCACACATTCATAGCAATTTATAGTGAAATTACTAATGCTAATAAGCACTGGTCAATACATACAACAGTACCTGACTTGCCTATCTAAGGTGTGTATGTGTATATCCTTCAAAGGGTCATGGGGGACCCAGCCTATTCCAGAGACCAACCCATCTCACTCTCTCTCTCTCTCTCTCTCTCTGTTTCACACACACACACAGAGTAAGAGAGAGAGAGAGAGAGAGAGAGAGAGAGACCAGAGGCCAACAACCCATGTCTCTCTCTGTTTCTCTGTTTCTCTGTTTCTCTCTCTCTCACACACACACACAGATAGATAGATAGATAGATAGATAGATAGATAGATAGATAGAGAGAGAGAGAGAGAGAGAGAGAGAGAGAGAGAGAGAGAGACCAGATGCCAACTCATCTCTCTCTGTCTCTGTTATATTATACATGATGTTATTTATTGCATTATAGTTTTATCAGTCATGACTGGCTGGTTTAACTTCATTGAGATAAGAAATTAAGAAAACTTGTAAACTGTTTTTTTCACCCTTCTATTAGAGAAGTGACTACCCAAGAATCTGAAGAAGGTTTCTATAAAGGTGTTATACAAATTGAGAGGGACTAGTATTAATTGTTTTAGGCACTGATAAATGACTAATTAGCAATTTAGGAATGTGTAATAGTTAGCTGTTTAGCACACTGGGAGTGACATACAGTAAACCAACGGCTATTTAAAAAAGGTAGCAGAGGAAAATGGCTGGAAAACGTTTATTTTGAACGAGAGTAAAAAAACTACTCCACCTACTGGCGACATGATAGAACTGATTAACCGCTGATTGGATAAAGTCACATGGGTCCAGCAATTTCTAGTTTATAGTCACAATGCTGATTAGATATCTGTCAAGCATGAAACACTTTCATTTTTAATGTGGCTCGCACTCAAAAAAAACAAAAACCTTAATAACCGCTGCAGTAAACTATTCCAGTGGTCACTTAATACAACAATATACTCTGCTACATTTTCTGTAGTTGCCCAACAAAAACACACGAGGGCGCCAAAGCACCATTTAGACATCCAGGCATCTGGACCCAGGCGTTTTTAAGCTTTAAACAGTATTAGAGATGTGACCAACAGCTGGCTTTAGCTGATAATTATATATATATTATTATATATAAATATAATTATATTATTCTTACGCTTGTCCTAATGGATGTCATCATATTGTGCAGAGGTGCATTGTCATGCTGCAATAAGTCCCTCATACATACTGGGGAACTGATCATTTTTAAAAACAGAACAGTAAACTGAATAGAAACTAGAATTTATGCTATGAAATTAGGTTAGTAATCCCAGAAGAGCACAAAGAAGCTGTGATCATGAAGTGATCTACCCAAATAATAAAGGTTAATTAATTTAGTCTGTTTGTCTGCTGTTGATTTCAGCTGATATAACTGAAATGGAATCTAAAATGTATTAATCACTCAGAAATGCAGAACTGGCAAGACATTTCCAGTGCAAACTTGGTACAGACATTCATAGCAACTTATAATGAAACTACTAATGCTAATAAGCACTCTCTCTCTCTCTTGAGTCTCTAAGTTAGTTACTTATTATCTAGCTAGGATTTATGTAAGAATCATTAGGCTAATACTCTAAAAGCTAGCACAATAATAGTGTCATGACTGTTATTTATGGTGCTATAAGGAAATATTCTGGAGTGTTCTGTGTAAATGTATGTATTATGTATTGACTTAATATTATTCAATTCTTTTAATTTCTTGTGTAACGTCTTAAACATACCTTAAATATAGCTAAGTAACACGTCTCTTCATCTGATTTTAGTTCGTTTTTATTCATTCAGTCTGTTCATACTGAATTTTTGAAAATACCGGCTATGAATTTGGAAATGATTGAAGATTTTCCTAAGCCCTGGTATCTGTTGTTATTGCAGAAATTCATAGTATAATGTTGCTCAGGTCAGCATCATAATATAATCACCCTGTTTTCACATCTTGCCATTAATATTTAATTTACTGATGCTATGAATAATTCATTTGTTCATCTTCTGTATAGTTCATGTTCAGTTGTTTTTTATTTGATTGCACATTAAAGTGTTTCCCTCTCCTTCTGCATTAATTATCTTCATTTTTCATATAAGATAACATTATCAGGTGATTAAGTTGTGGTTTAGTAAATGGCCCTGGGAGGCAATTTGGGCCTCTTGTGTAGAGTGAAAGGATATTTGTTATTCTGCCACAAACAAAGGCAACCTAGACAATTGTGTGCTTTGTGGCAAAGGTTTGGTGAAGGTTCACGTATTTTTGTGATACCCAGGTGTCCACAAACTTTTGGCTTTATTGTGTGACGTTTAACTGCATTGTCATATTTAACTGCAATTTCATTTGGTATTATGGATCAGCAAGTTATCCAGAGGAAAGGCAGTGGCTGGGTTTTTTTGTAGCCCCGCCCACATCCAGGAGCACTGCCTGAAACGCCATTGGTTCAGTAACATCCAGCAGCTGGAACTGAAACCCGATTGGTTCCGAATCCCGGAACGATCGGATCCTCATCTTCGGCTCTCGTGTCCTTCGGGCTTTTGGCGTGCCGTAAAAATAAATGAAAACTTTTTCTTTTCCACGTGCACTTTGTCCTTATTTGTTTGCATTCGGACGCCGCCGAGCGGAAACAGTCTTACAGCGACTGGACATTTGCAGGGTTGTGATGTTATGTTTTTGAGCTATTGTCACCAGCGTGTTGTTATCGCAGTGGATTTGTCATTATTCTGGTGGTGATTTTTTTTTCTGACACAACCGAGGCGTATTTGTAGGAGCAACAAGCTCCTGTAGGATTTATATACGCGCTCTGCGGCTGCTATGTGGAATCAACTAGAAGATCCATCACACTGCTCTGTTCTCATTACATGGAAATGGATCCAGTGTAGCTGGACATTTCTGTTCAAATAGATCCAGGAGATTGCATTCGACACAACGCGTTTTTGTTTATATTTGCTGGACAAACATTTGTTTTATCTTTTGCTGGGAGTGATATCATAACATCGAATTAAAAAAAATGGGAACTCAGGTGACGGGGAGGAAAAGAATTCCGAATCGGGAGAAAGTGTCGGCGGAGGATGATGCTCTGAACCAAATAGCTCGAGAGGTAAGTGCTGATCATGTATAGAAATGACACGTAGGCTGCCCTGGTGCTGTGCTGTGCTGATGTGATGTGATGTGATGTTCAGCAGCGTCACACTGCGCAAAAACCTCCGAACCACGCCGAGCTATTCAATACCATCGGCGCTGCTAAATAACATTGCCGATGAAGACATGCCCTGAGCATTTTGTTCGCTCTTCAGCCTCCATAGCTCACAAAAACCCCCAGCTCAATGGCGAGATCAAGACGCCTTCTTTTTTTCTTTTAATAGCCATGATGAGTGAGTATGAAGATCTATATGGTGTTGGATGACAAAAGACGCTGTTAGGAATCAAAGGGCGCTGTTGTTGGCGTGACCCTCATGACACATGACGTGCGCGCGCTTATGGGAGATTTCCTTGTAAAAGCCGATGAAACGGTTCAGTTGTCAGTCTCTTAGAGTCAACAAATATACACAATAACGTTTCTATCGTATTCAGGAAGCTCCCTGAAAACGTCTATAATGTTGAAAAGGTTCAAGCCAAATTTCAGAGAAGCTGCGAGACTGCTGACGTCAGACGCCTGTGCGTCACACCCGGTCCGTGACGTCAGCAATTCACTAATGTGTAAAAGGAGCATTTATGTAGGCTAATCAAGTCGGCTAGATTGTGTAATTGCCACTGTGGAAATGGGGGGGAAGCATTCATTGTAACGGATGATACGCAGATGTTATGCAAACTACTAAAATATGAGTTCTCGTTGGAAACTTTGAATCATATCCCCAAATATTCAGTTTTTAAGCATATGACTAAAGTACAGTAGGAGCACTGTAGCTGCTCCATATAGCTTTCTTTTTGTGCACTACATAAGAGTGGTGCTATGACATTTCTTATCAGTGTTATACAGAAAACTCTGACATCTTCTTGGCATGGTAGCACAATAAGTAGCATTGCCACATCACAGCTGTAGAGTTCCCCGGTCTGATCCTGAGACAGTTCCTGTCTGTGTGAAGCTCCACATGTTCTCCTGTGTCTGAGGGATCTCTATGCAATCTTTGGCTTTCCATTTACAGGAGTAAAGCTAGATGTAGTTCCTGAACTGTTGTGGCCCATCTCCCTCAATGTTCAACATGTTATGCATTCAGAGATGCCTTTTTGCTAGCCACGGTTGTAAAGAGTGATCATTTGAGTTACCCTAGCCCTTGTCAGCTGGAACCACTGTGGCCGTTCTCCTCTGACCTCTATCGTAAACAAGGCATTTCCGCCTGCAGGGCTGCTGCTGAACACTTTGTGGTTTTAACACCTTTCTGTGTAGATGTGAAATCAGTAGGATATGGAATACTCTGACAAGCCCATCTGGCAACAACAACAACCATGCCATGGTCAAATACAGTAGGATCACATTTTTGCCTAATTGATGACTGTACCCACATGATTTTAGGCATCCTTCACTGTGCATATGACAAAAAACCTCTTGAATCTTGAATCTCATGATTGGCTGAATAGATAATTGCATGAATGAGCAGAGGTATAGTTGTTCCTAATAAAGCAGTCAGTGGTTAAATGAAGTGACTAGTGGCTATGGAATGTAAAATCTCTCACCTCCCAGAAAGTGTTAGCGTCTCTGTTTTTATAGAACACATCAAACGGAAAGTACTACAATGCAAGTACATGGTATGAATTAAAGTATTTTTAGCTTAAAGGCTTCTTTCATGTACATTATCTCACATCATCAAACTTAATCTAACATGGGAAAATGCTGATGTTGCCCATGATTCTCCTGACATGCTGTGACCTTTAAAGTTAATGGCCTACATCTGGAAAGCATTTCCTCAGTGCCAAACCCACACAGGGATTTTTCGCCTAAGACAACACTCTCCTGCAACTTGTCTGCTATATTCTGTCTTAAATTTACATTCAGTTAACTTTAACTGGCTACATAGAAGAAAAATATCTCAGCATAGAAGAAAGTTCAAGAACATTATAGAAAGACTGAGAATTAACAGTGGCTTCAGGGCCTCTGGTGTTGTGTGTCCTCATAAAACTCTAGATCCCCAATCTCTGCTCCTCGGGACCGTTCCCAGAGGAAAAGCTAGAAAGAAGCATGCTTTAAGGTATTCACTAAAGCTGTTCTTGCAGTCGAGTTTCAGGACAGAATTTAAAGTGGTGAGCTGTACTACAGGTTCCAGTAATAACTTCTGGAATTCAGGCCATGACTGATTAGCAGAGAATGTTTTTGTTTCACAAAACAGGGCATGATAATAACTAGTCTAACTGGTAACATGGTGACAGTAATAATAACTGGTAGAACTTGAAACGTGACACTAATGATAACTTTATTTACGGTTAATTGCAGAACTGTTTCTGTTCTCACTATTTGGAGATCTTTACACATGCTTCTTTGAGTTATTTTACATTATTTTGAATTGCTTCATTACCAACAATACATCTCAATTACCTGTTGGTACTTGTGTCCATAGCTGTTACTTCATTTCTACCAAAAACTGTGACGAAGGAGCATTTTAGTCCTTTATTTTGTTCAGATCTCTCACCTACGCATCTATGCGCTTTGCTCAGACAGTCCTAGAGCTTCATGCTAATACCATCAACACCGTCATGCTCCTTACCTTGTAGATTACTGACTATCCAAGATGATTCTCTGCTGAGAGATTGCGTGTCTGCACTTTTTACATGAATTTCTGATTTATACGATGTTGAATATCACTGGCGAGGAAAAAAAAGCGAAAACCTAAAGGTTATCACATAGGTTGAATGCAGTTTTGTTCTCATATTGAACATCACTGTATCTGTGCTCTGCGATGGACTGGCGACCTGTCCAGGGTGTATCCCTGCATTTCACCCAATGTGTTTCCAGCAGAAACCCGTGACCCTAATTAGGAATAAAGCGGGTATAGACAGTGGATGGATGGATGGATGGATGGATGGATGTATCTGTGCTAGCGAGTCAGCACACCACACAACTGCTGTCTTCTCTTGGCAAGGAAAATTCAGCCCCAGCCCACACCAACACACCTTAATTGCTAAGCACATGATTAACATTCATTATGAGTGTATTTAAAGGGTGGAGTTTCTCTGTGTAACTAATGACACAATCTGTCAGTTTTCTATAAACAAAAAAGAACCATGAATATGTAGCTGAATGCTATAATATTTTTGGATATTTTTCTATTATTATTATTATTATTTTAACATTGAGATTTAAAATCTCTTTTGCAAGCTTGTCCTGGCCAAAATAAGCAGCAGCACACTTTAACAAATAGCAGCATACAAGCATCCACACAAACATCATAGAAATAAATCAGATTCCTATATAATAAAATGTATAATAAATATAAGAAAAAGAATATAAAAATATAATAAAAAGAATCAGTATCACTGCATAGCCATATATAGCAGATGCTTCTGTCACCAAGCCATTTATAATCACTTTAAAAGCATCCAAAGTGATCAGCTCCTTAAGTTTCAGCTCATTTTCCAAATGCAGGATTATTACAGAACCAGAATCACTTCTTTTCTTGGAAGTCATTTCCAGTTTCCCAAAAATTTAAGGCAGAATTATACCTTGTATTTAAAAGGAATCTTATACAATGGCCTTTGTTTTTTATATAGTTTTGTCCTGAATAAATTTCACATGACAGATGTTTACATGTAGTCCACAAGACAAATTAATAACCAAATTTACACACATTAAACAGTTCCCATAAGTTTACATATCACTGATTTTTAATACTGGGGGTTTGTTACCTGGAAGACTGTGTTTATGTTTTCGGATAGTTCTTCCCGAGTCCCTTATTTATCCTGAGCAGTTAAACTGCCCACTGTTCTTCAGAAAAACCCTTCAGGTCCTGCACATTCTTTGCTTTTCTGGCATCTTCTTGCATCGTTGACCCCTTTCCGGCAGAGGCTGTATGATTTTGACATCTATCTTTTTACAGTGAGGACAACTGAGGGACTTGTGCACAACTATTACAAAAAATACAAACATTTATGATACATTAAGAGCTAGGGGGGTGTAAACTTTTGAACAGAGTGGTTAGAGTAAATTGTTATTATTTTGTTATCTGGGAAACATGTAAATATGTAATGTAATGTAATTTGATAATGATTATTTTTAAACAAAATAATAACTTAAACTGAGCATCCTGTTTAAAAGTTTACACCCCCCTGGATCATGATGCCCACTTGAGCATCAGTGAATGTTTTTAGCTTTTATAATAGTTGTGTACGAGTCCCTCAGTTGCCCTTTCTGATTACATGACTTTGGTTGAAAAGGGTTCAAATATGCAGAAGTAGTAAGAGGGATTATTAAAATTTTGCCGATTCAGCAAGGGGGATGTAAACGTATAACCCTAACTGTATACAAGACATGCCTTTTAACTTAATACATTCTATAAAAAGTGTAGACTCCTGTATTTGGTATTTCTAAAAGATACTTTATGCTTGTAGCTCTTCAAAGCAGGAAATATGAGTCTGTTTTGACTGATTATTGCTTTCACGTCGAAATTTACCTAAAAAAGCGTATTGTGGTAACACGTCCAAATCAATTCTACAACAAATAACTATAAATGGATAAATACTAGCATTTTGTAATCCCTGGCAAATCACTGCGGAATAAGAGGAATAAAACACCTCAGTGTGGACTGTGTTAGGAAAATAATCCATGATTGGAAACTAAAAGCCCAAATTCCCAAATTCAGGCTTTAAACTTAATACTAAAGTAAAGTATGTACACTGTAGCTGCTCTCTGGAGCTTTATTTCCTCTTTTTGTATAGGGATGTGGCGTGTATTTGCCATGGTGCGATGACAATTGAAACTTTGTATTACTGTTACATGTCCAAATCCAAGTCCATTAAATTTAAGTGTAAATGGCTAATTAGTGCTTTATGTAATAAATATAAAGAAAACTTCAGTGTGTTTTAGGAAAATAATCCATGACGCATGGTGGTGTAATGCAGCCTGACAGGAAGCAAAAGGTTTTTTAGCTAAAGCAGGGAAAATACTGAACACTTCATTGGTGTGTTTGGAGTCCTTGAGCCACATCTGGTTGCATTACTGTCATCCACAGTTCTTTCATTACCCCAACTTTGTAAAAATTGATTTATTTTTATTTCAATTGAAAGGATTCCCAGATGTTTATGCTAGGCATGTGTTTCGGTTAGGATCTCGCAGCTGCTGGAATTTGCAGTGCTTGCAGTCATGACGTATTCTATTTATTCAGGTCAATTCAATTTTATTTGTACAGCACTTTTAACGATGGATATTGTCTCAAAGCAGCGGTACAGGAATATAAAAATTCATATGTAACTCTAATGAGCCAGAGGCAACGTTAGCAAGGAAAAACTCCCTGAGGCGATATGAGGAAGAAACCTTTGAGAGGAAGCAGACTCGAAAGGGAACCTCATCCTCATCTGGTGACACCAGAGCGTGTGATTATAAATCATTTCCTGTAGATAACTGATTATAGTCAAGGGCAAATGTGTAACCAGGAGCTTTTTACATATAAGTATGAGCATCAGTGTAATTTCTGAATTAGTTTTAACATAAAGTCCTACTTGCTGAAGACATCAGCAATTATGGAGATCTGAGCACAAAAACTACCACAGAAACAGAAGTTCAAAGCCGGCTACATGGTCAAGTGGTGCCATGGTCGAGTTCTCTCATCTAGTAGATCTGTATATTTCCAGGTAGTCTATGTGAGGCCATCCTCAGTGTTTCTCTCATATATTTCTCTATCTTCCTGTGTTCTATTGTCGCTGCCTTTTGAACACAGTCTGGTCATTCAGAAATGCTCTGAAGTGTAAACAGAGAGACTTTCACTCTACTGTGTTTATACTGGACTTGGCTCCTTGGCTTGTGCAGCAGATCCAGAACATGGCTGGAGCTAGTTGGAACTTTTCAGTAGTTTATAACCCCCTTCAGCCATGTTTACTGCATCGCAGACAGATGAGACCAGCTGCAGGATTTTTTCCAAATGTTTGTATCTAGTTTCAAGAGATGAGCCATGCATGTGGAAACAGTTTACAAGTGACCAGATATTTTTTTCCACAGTTGCACATCTATAGTTATTGATTTATAGCTAACCTTTGGCTTAAGAAGAACACATTTTAACATAGGAGTACAATGCTACAGATCTGTCAAAAGATGAAAGCCCCACCCCCTCCCCTCATCTAGCGTTAGGAATATCTCATCTTCTTGATATTCCTGTTTGAAATATGCTCTGACGTAGCCTTTGCTTATTTCGTCAAGGTAAATGGAGAATGTTCCTTAATGTGAAATAAATTATATCAGTGTATGCTTGATGTAACTAATATTGGACAAGTATGTAATTAACATCATCCATCCATCCATCCATCCATTTCTACACAGGGAGCCTTGGAGCACACACCCATTCACACATGACAGACAATTTAGGAATGCCAATCAGCCCACAAAGTAGGACTTTGGACCGGGAAGGAAACCAAAGTACAC
Source organism: Hemibagrus wyckioides (assembly GCF_019097595.1). NCBI lineage: Eukaryota > Metazoa > Chordata > Actinopteri > Siluriformes > Bagridae > Hemibagrus > Hemibagrus wyckioides. The sequence continues at coordinate 25,874,050 of NC_080720.1, forward strand.
AGAAGAAACCCCAGAAACACAGGAAGAATGCATGTTGGATAGATGATGTTAATTACATGCTTGTCCAATGTTAGTTACATCGAGCATACACTGATATAATTTATTTCACATTAAGGAACATTCTCCACACACACACACACACAGGGCAGAGGTGGGAACCAAACATCCAACCCTGGAGGTGTGAGGCACACATGCTCACCACTAAATCACCACACCCCCTAATTAACATCAATTAATTATATTAGGGATGGCAAATATTTGTACCATAATATTTGTACAATTCACCTGAATTTCTTTACAAATTCTGGCCTGATTTTGCTGCAGCAATACAAAATCTTGGATTGTGAGTTAAAATCTGTGGTTTAACAATGTTTTGGCAGTGCCACAAAGAGTAAAATCTTGGTGTGATTTCTGCTACATAACTCATCTCAAAGCCACCTATAGGCAGGGGCGGACTTAACCAATAAGCAAGGTAAGCAGCCGCTTAGGGCCCCAGGGAATTAGGGATACCAAGAAGCCTGTATAAATCATATAGTACTTATTAATTTTCTATCATATATTGTATGGTCTGTCCATAACCATTAAGATTTTAACGTTATTATTACATCTTTTCAAATGCGAGCCCCCCCCCCCATGGTTCATGAATAGTGGTACGTTCCTATCGTACTGCACATGTGCGAGGTGTGAGCGGTTCAGAGACTGTCAGATGAGAGTAGAGCAGAGGAAGAGTTAGAGCATGCAAGAGTGAGGATTTTATACATTTGGAACAAATTTAGAAATAATCACTGAAATGCAGCTACGCCCGTGGAGCTGAGAAAAGGAGGAGAAAAGAGGATATAAAAAAGAATGTGGCTAAACTCCCCAAAGTCACTAATTTTTTCTCACAAACTCCCACAGTTAGTGCTGTAGACCCCCACCCCCACCCCGCTAACCCTAACCCTAGCTTGGATTTACTTATACTATTTTCCAGTATCTTTTTCTCACTTAAACAGGCTGTGTACACTGTGTAGTTGCTAATGTAAACCTGATATATGCAAATGACCTCTGCCCTCTATTCCGATTAACTGTTCTCTTTACATGTAAAATGAGACACAGTAAGCCCCGCTGGTTAATGTGTAGCATGGTAAAGAATGGTATCTCCGCAATAAGAGCCAGATGAGTAGAACTCTAACCATGTGCATTTCATTCTCCTGTCCCTTTAGTGAAATCCATCACTAAATTAAAGACTTCCTACCTTGGCAGTTCCCATATACTTGTGGTTTAAGATCTTCACATACAAAGGAGATTCTTAAGTGTGAGTATGGGATTGTGTAGTAAGCCGGACATAATGGCATCTTCTTGATGATCTTTTAGAATGAGAATTGAATGTTTAGTGGAATGGTTTTTGGAGATGGAAACATCAGGGTTGAGGAAAGTAGGTACTTAATTAAATGTTTGGGGTACTGTAAAAAATGACTTAATTAAAATTATATATATATTAATTATAGGTATATTTAATGTTAAGGTTACTGTAACAGAACAAAAATAAAACTATGAAATTTAACCAGTTTAATGATGACATACCTTAACATGCTCATTTAGATTTGACGGCAAATGCCATTTCTATCAAAAACAAATGAACACAGCTGTGTGCAGTTTCGTTTGACTTTGCAGACGTTGAGTGAATCTGATTTTTATCTAAGTTCAAAAAGTGAAAGCAGTTGGGTAGCAGAAAAATAGATATTGAGATTTGTAGCAAGTAGTTTCAGGTCAAAGTAGGTCAAAATGAAAATGTAAGAAGTAAAAAATATGTGTTTCTTCCCCTCATTAAGTTTATTTGAGTAAAAGTACTTAAGTATTTAACTTCAGTAAGATTTGAGTCAAGAACAAATCAACAAAATAGTACTTAAGTACAGTCATGAAGTGCAGTTACTGAAGTGATGAGTGTTTTTCACCCCCCACCCTTAAAACCACCCGTAAATCTATTCAGTCATTCTAACTACATCTGAGCAATAGCACCATGTGTTACAGACTCAGTGTTACTGTTCACCACGAAGATCCTGTGTGAATTAGGATCCCGTGTAGGAATTATAAATAAAGTGCCTGAGAACGTACATTTACAAGCAAACTGGCTCATGTGAATTACAACTTTGCAGTTGTGCGACCACGCTGTGGCTGTACAGGAAAAGAAATGGGAGTGTGTCATTTTCTAAATTTAACATTTGTCTTAGTCACACATGTTGAGTTCATGGAACATTTGACCAAATTTGCATTCATTACTTGTTCCACCTCTTGGCTCTCTCATTTTCTGACTTGTGACTCGTATGGCAGAAAACACACACCTTAAAGTGGTGCATAAGAGCAAGGCATTATGGAATGTAGTTTTTCTTTAAACAGGCAGAAACACACTGAGGAATAGGCGTGGTGGTTTTGGCTGGTAAATGGGAAAAGGTCAGGCAGGTCTTCATTGGGCAGAGAATAAATGCCAGTGGGAGAGGAAGAAAATACACATAAGCCTGGCTACACTGCAGCAGAAGGAGACTGCCAAGTCTCTACTTACTGACCTGGATCATTAAGCCTCTAGACAGCGTTAACATCCTGTGACGACAGTCCAGTAAACACTTTAATGTCCAGTGGATGAATGGCAGGCCAGCCATCTATCTGACGGATCCTAATGCATTTCTCTGTGAGGTTTGTTAAGGCTAGAACAGCGTAACCTTTAATGAAATATTTTTGAACAGTGTTTTCTTTATAGTCTTATATGGTCATTATCCATCTGCATGCTCACATAGAGTAATACTGTAGTCCATTGTGTGTGTGTGTGTGTGTGTGTGAGAGAGATTGGGGGATGGTAGGATAAGCTTTAAGCCGCTGCTTAGTACTTGGTACATAGAGGTGGAAAGGAGGAAGTGAAGCATTATGGGACCTTATGACATTTTAAGAGTGGATTACACTGGATCGCTGGTGTTTGGGATGTGCGTGTGTGTCAGAGTGTGTGTGATCTCCTAGTACTCTTAGATCTCCCCACTTCACTGGAAATTTTAGCAGCCTTAGTGTATAAGATATTTGTTCTGACCTAATGATCATACAGTTTCACTTTATTAGATACAACTAGATTACACCTACATTCAATACTTACCATTTAGGTCACCTTATAGATTTATAATTTCTGATTGTAGTCAAAGATTGTATTTTAGGAGGAAGTCGTAAAAGAGATTAAAAAGTGAAGCTGGAATGTCCCTCTAGTGGTTGGGTGCAGTGCATTATTAATCCCGGCGCATTGCCATGTTAGTGAATAGCCAAATTTACATTTTAAGCAAAATGTAGTGCAAATTATTTTGTCAGTAGTGTTCTCTAATATTTCTTCCCTTCATAATAATTCATTTTAGAGGATTTATAAAATCTGTGGCATTTCAGGGGTGGGCTGAAAAGACAGTCTAGTCTCATGAGTGCACAAACACGCACCTGAAGCTCTTATTGAGACTAAAACTTCATTTCACAATCTTTGTACCAAAGATTTACAGTTATTTGCAGTTTGTTTCCAATATGATGCCTAAGATAGATTTTTAGCTAGTTGGCTATTTGATGGATAACATTAGCAACCTTGAAAGGAAGTCAAAATCTGCAATTTGCTATTCATCTTCCATCCCGTCATTGGAGCCAATTTCATGTCAAAGGATCACAGTTGAGTGAATACAGTATATTCCTTAGCACAGCAAAATGCTATCATTCCATTCCCTACATCACCCCCATGATAGTCATATAGCATTGAACTAATAGTCAGCAAACTCTAGTAGTTTTCAATATCGCCAAACAAGCAAGACTAGCTGCTATTTTTACTCCACTGAAGATTAATGAATCTATTAGTGAATCTGCTGTGAATCTGAATTTTTATCCTTTTTTTTCCATTTTGCTGCAAACATGTGGCTAGCTACACCTGATGAACATTATAAATAAATAATAAGCACATAAGCAGAAATTGCCATCTCACAGGTCTGTGTTCTCCAGGTTGATCATGAGTGTGTGTTGATCTGTGCATGAAGATTCACATCATTCTCATAACTTATTTTTTCTTCAGGGTTCTCTGCAGGGTTTGTTTCTTCAGGGATTCTTTCTCCTCTCAAAAACAGGATGGTATGAAGACTGGCTTCACTAAATTGCCCCTAGGTGTGAATGAGTGTGTGAATGTGGCATGCTATACAGGGTGCTTTCCTTACTCACAGCCAGTGTTCCCCTGGACAGGCTCTGGATTAACCTGATGAGGATGAAACAGTTACTGAAGATGGATGGATGGATGCTTTGTATTTAGTGTACTAGAAGAGTGCATTTGGATTGCGACTGCAAAAAAGTCACAGTTAGAGGTTTTTACTCTCCTGGATGGGAGTGGGAAGTCAGATATAAAGCTCACAGGACAGAGTGTGTCGGATGCATCACAGTTGCTCTGGTTTAAATAATTTGTGTATATACTGTGAGGCAAATAAGTATTCAACACATCAATTAAACACAGTTCCACTGCAGCAAAGGCCCACCCCAGAAGGCTCCATTATTGAAGAATAGGCATGTTGAATCTTGTTTAAAGTTTTCTACACAACATTTGGAGAAGCCTGTGAATTACAGGAGGATTGGAACCTTCTGGGGTGAACATGTATGGGGGCTGTATTGTTTGCTCTTTGACAATTTGTACCTGCTGCCTCTAAGTATATCTGGAGCTCTTTTTTTGAGTGGTCCTTAGCTCTTGGTCTACTCTTCTGACTAACCTTCAGACTCCCTGATGAGAAATCTTGTGAGCTCTTGTGCATGGCCAGTTGATGGTGGAGTGATGTTCCTTCCACTTGAAGATAATGGTCCCAGTGGTGTTTACAGGAACATGTAGGAGTTGTGAAATCCATCAGTAATCAGTGTTGCGTCTTGGGAGAGTTCTTTGCCTATATCTATCATGAGATGTTTGTATACTTGCATTCAGTGGCGGCTAATGCCGAGGTCACACTGCATGATTTTCAAAGTGGTCGGATCACTGTTGTTTTCACACTGCGCGACCGCATTCAGTTGCTGCTGTGTTGACATTGCATGATAGATCGGCGACAGGAGGTTTCACGCTGCATGACTTCACAATAGGAAGAATCGCCGACAACTCTATCTGGTATGCAAACTGCGTTTTATAATGAAACGTACGCGAGAAATAATAAGAAAATAACGCAAGATCACACGAGTTCTTGGTCTGTGCGGGGAACAAAGATTGTGTGTTCTGCATAATTGAACAAATTAATAATTTTGCAATGTGCTGCTGCGGCTGGTCAAGCAAATGTTTTTGCTTTATTCTGTTTGATGCTATTGTAAAGCTTATTTATTCGGATATAACTATACTTAAGACATTTTTTCTGATAAAATCCTATAAGCTCTATTAAACCATAATATTTTGCTCCAACCGAAGCCATGCTTGCTGATATTGTGGTTTAATAGACTCCTCCCCGAACTGCCCGCTGTCCTTTATCTTGCTCTCTCATTGGCTGTAGGTTATCACAGATGTATTTTTCAGTCAGAACTCCTTTCACACTGGATGACTTTGAGTCGCCAACAGGTCTAGATATTTAGCATGCCAAATATTTCACGGGCGTCGACTCACTCAGATCGAGTTTTTTGTAATTCACACTGCGTGATTGTGACAAAACTAGTCGGCGACTGAAAATCAGGGCTAAAATCATGCAGTGTGAAAGCCTTTTTCTATCCTATCGACATAAATTAATACAGCTGATTCTCATTTGTACTACTCATTAACATCAGATGTTGCTTTACCTTGTCTTGGTGTACAGCTTTTCTTAGTGTGTCCAATACTTTTTTCCTGTGTCATTCCATTTTATTAAATCTAACTTTTTTATTAATTTTAATATTATGATTTTCTTATCTGTGTAGATTAATAACAATATCTGGTCAAAATCCTCATATGATTGTTGATCGGAGGATCAGGGTTTAAGCCCCAGCACCACCAAGCTCCACTGTTAGGCCCTGCAAGGCCCTTAACCCTCTCTGCTCCAGGGGCATTGTATTATAGCTGCCCCTGTGCTCTGACCCCAACTTGGGATATACGAAGAAAAGAATTCCACTGTGCTGTAATGTATGTGTGGTGATAATAAATGCTTCATGCCCTCAGTTCAGTTCAGTGATTGCTGCATTGGAAGTGTGTTTAATAAAAAAAAATTGATGCCTTGAATACTTATTTCCCCCCACTGTAATCTGTGGACACCAATTAAACCACATACTAACACTAATAAATTGATGGTGGTCACAAACACAAATAATAACTCTGGGAGCTGGAAGAATTGGCCAAAGTTACTGTGGGAATCGTCAGGATTTGGTCAGAATTCCTTTGGGGGGAAAAAACGGTCCCAAGAACAATTCCTAGTTCAAGACCTTGATGGTGCCGTTTTTATGCTTTGGTCTCGTTGGTTTCTCTGCTGCTAGGCTGATTTGGGCTTTCTTGAATGTTCACGTAGCCGACTTCCATTCCGTGAGCCCTAAAAAATATCCAAATTGTGTTTGAGTAGATATGAGGGAGTCGTCAGTGTTGAATGAGGGAATTGGATTTTGTTTCCAGCACTGTGCTAATGTCAGCAGTCTTCACTATCTTGGAGATAAATTACTGCAGTTTAAAAGGAAATTTGTGTCAGGAAAAGATGAAAAAAAGCATGGTTTGCCAAAAAATTGTGATGAACTCACGATTTCCATGCTATAAATTGTCTTCTGCAGGCTCACTCTTGCTGGATAAACATCATCTCACCAGCACCAGCATGGTAAGTGTTAGCTGTGTGTGAAGTAGAATCACAAAGATGCTTGATGTCTCTGGAGAATAACAGAACTCATTATTTTTTGTGTGTGATTGACAATTTTACTACCGCTTGGTTTGGATAGCTAGATGCTGAAAAGGCATTTATTCTCTAATTGATCTCTGTGCCTGGTGTTATTATGTAGTGTAGGATATAACCAACTAAGTAACCTAGCTGCAGTTTTTACTCCTGTGTTGCTGTTCATGGTTCAGTACTGAGTTTGTCTGTATGTCATGTTTGCATTGGTTTCATCCAGATTCTCCAGTTTTACTCTCAGCTACTGAAAACATGCCCCCAGAAATTGCCCTTGGATGAGAATAAGTGTATGTTGCTGTGCAGAACTAGTGATCCAGGGTGTATATCCTGTGTCATGCCCAATATTCTCCACAGCTGATTGCTATAAGACTACACAGGAAACCTGGCTTCCCCTAGAATTTCATCTATTTTATTTATCATTAGTGGAGCTCAATGTGATGGTTTAGTGGTTAGCATGTTTCCCTCATACTTCGGGCATTGGGGGTTTAATTCCTGTGTAAGCAGAGTTTGCATGTTCTCCCAGTGTTTCAGGGGTTTCCTTTGGGTTCTCTGGTTTCCTCCAAGAGTCCAAAGACATGCATAGCTGATTGGCATCTCTAAATTGTCCTTAATGTGTGTGTGATTGTGCCCTGCATTTGGCTGGCACCTGTCCGAGGTGTCCCCTGTATTGTGCCCCCAGTCCTTGGGATAGACTCCAAGATCCCTGTGACCCTGCATACAGTATCCATTATTGAAGATGGATGGAATTCAGTGTTTTAGCAAAACAAATGATCAAGTATCTCACTGCAGCATTGCGCTGTTGGTTTATTTAATTCGAACTGTTTCGTGAGCAGTGCAGCCTGCATAAATATCTACATTAAAACCCCTAAAACAGAACTAACAGACCTTCACCAAATTAGTGTCTAATAAAAATTTCTGTTTCAAATGGGTCAAAGTATTAACACTCATTGGACTTTTAAGCATTGTTTTAAGGTCCAACCTGGACACACAGCGTCACTGGAAGAGAGTAGATGAAGGTATCTTAATGTTTACTGGACAGTGCACTTTGTGTTTGTGTCCCCCATATGCACAAAGATAGACACGTTTACAGCCAACAGTCTGTAAGCAGTCAACTTGTTTTGTTTGATTATTTGCATACATTTCTGAAATGTGTTGTTTTTAAGTCTCACTACCTCCTTCTTCAGCTATAGCTTAGCTGCTTTTCGGCATGAAGTGTCACATTCTGCTAATGTTGCCCTGATTTTAGAAAAATCTTGCTTATACTTAATGCTCATACTAATGAGGAGAGATTGAAAATTAAACACCAGGGCAGGGCAACAGCGAAAAGCTAAACTGGTCCTTTTATGGTACTATCAGATGTGTTTACTGTTAGTCCTAATTCCTGTGAATGAGATGTCATGTATTAGAGCACATTAGACTGAGAAAAATGACTTAGCTAGTGGAATTATTTTGATGTGAGTCAGATTTATCTACTGTTTCTTATTGTAAGATTACAATAAACTAAATATTAGATCATTTCTCAAGCCTATTTCTAGACATATTTTGCTATTTTAAAAGCTTTAAATTTTTCAATAAATTAATTCCTAAAATTAGCAGACTAACCTGCCAATAGAACAAGAAAATTTAAACATTTATTTACTTGTTTGTTTGTTTGTTTGTTTGTTTATTATACATTTATTGTTGTCATTTTTTAATAGGAACTATTAATATATACTATATCGTTTTGATTCTGTTCAAGATATTTCACCTTGCTGTCATTTTATTTGCAGTGTAATAGAAACTTGGCATGCTTTAGTTTTCCTTCCAATCTGATTACAGAAAAAGGGACTTTAATGTTTATGCCACAAATTATTTTGTTTATTTATCCTTCAGTACCATGCTGCTACACTAGCGTTTTTGAGAGGCTGTACAAAGCTGCACTGAGAGTGTTTTCTTTATCCCTCTGATTGTATGTTTTACTTTGTCATGCTGGTATAACCATCAGCTTTCAATGCATGGCTAAAAATAGTTCACTTGCATTTGCAAAATTCTATCGTGGACTTACCGCACTCTCTCATTGGCTACTACCAGGCCATGCTTTTTTAGGTAAGACGTATAAAACAAGCAAACCGGATCCGACGACGACTACAGACTTGTTTCCTTTGGAATGTTTCATAGCTCTAAATTTGCACTGAGAGTTTCCAGAGTCACCCTTGAGCCCAGAGAGGTACTAAAAACAAGCACTTGCTACGCTCACTCACTCACTTTTACCTTAATTCGTCCCTGTGGAACAAGGAGCGTGAGGCTTATTAAGAATTTCCATGACAAAAAATAGGAAACCTGCACTGAAGAGATGATATCAAGTCTATTTGAAGGTAGAAATGTGGCCTCATTACTGAATTCCCTAATTAGGAGGAGTGTATTTTAAGCCATATGACACAGGCTTAAGAAGGACAGAGGAAAGGAAAGAGAATTTGTGCACTGCTTGTAGAGTAACCTGCCCAAAGAGTGTGCTGCGTTTCAGAATTTCCCGAGCTTTCGATTCGTCTCCCCTCCAGCACAGAGAATCCTCTGACACGTTGATACATGCACAGTATTATCCTCACCGCACATTAATCTTTACCAGGCAGGAGATGAAAATGTAAATGATTTGCTGGCTGTTTATGAAAGTGTTCACACCTCCCACCCATGTCTACACTGATAAACAGGTTTTCATTAACATGTTGCTTTTGGATAGAACACTTTCTCTCTTTTATTTTATATTTATATTGTATTAAGTAATACATACTTAAGCTTTGTTATACTGGGTGGGCCATAATTCATATGTGGCTAGATTTAGTTTCAGGTTTCAGAATATTGGTTCCTCTTCTGTCTTTGTAGATGATGTCATTCTTTGTAAGCCATACACACTCATTTGGAATTTAGTTCCTGCTATTTTAGAAAATCAGCACCAACATGTGCAAATTGTTATGATTAGGATGTTGTTGTATCTATATTTCACCAACACAGATACTTAGAGAGTGGATGCAAATGCAGGTCATTTAATCAGAGCTTTCACAAAAAATAGAGACAGTGCAAAATAACAGGAACTAATCACAAAAATAGGAACAGTTTCCAAAAACGGGCACAGCAAACAGACCAGCAGCAAAATCAAGGTCAAGAGAAGGAAAGATAGTTAGTCCAAAAACCAGGTAAACCAAAACCGAAAGTCAGGCTTGGTAAACATCATGGACATGAGAGAACTGAATCTATATGTTAAACACAGGTGACATAATCAGATGGTTGATGGCTGTGATTGTTGCTGGGAGTATGAGTCCAGAGCAGACATGTGTGTAGGCCAGGTGAAGCAGAGTCATGTGATGATGTGACTACGCATATTTATTACACTTCATGCAGCTCATACATGAAATATTCCTTGCACCCTTGACGCTCACGCTTTATAAAGTACGTAACACCTCTCAGATTCCCTGATGATCATTTCCCCTCAGTCTCTGTGACCACAGCAAGTGTCAGCCTGTGTTTAGAGCACTCCCTTTAAAAAACAAGAAAACCAGAATATAGCTCATGTTGCTAGAAATGCAGCCGCAGAGTAACCCAGTGAAAAGGAATGATCCACGACAGCTCAAAGCATCTGTGTGGTCTGGATCCCATTACATGCATGGACATAAAAATATGGCAGTATAATTTGCGGCCGTTCTTTTTTGTGGTATTGTTAAGTCTACTGGGATGGAGTCAAAGCAGTAAATATCAAAGTACCCCTAGTTGCCTGTGATGTTAAACACACACACACACACACACACGTAATTTTATGTCTACATCCATGCTAACTAATTAAAAGAAGACGAAAAAGCCACTATTATATAAGCCTTTTACTGGGGCTTGAACCCTGATCTTGCGAGTAACAACCCAGAGCCTTAAACATTTGAGCTACAAATAATTTTAGACTTAGCATGTAAAAAAGTAGTAGTAAATAGTTTGTTTTTAAAAAATAATAAGGTCTAGTTTCTTTATTTTTAAAAAATGTCCCAACAAATATTGTCCTTGTGGACAATTGCTATGTCTACCTTTTGTCTCTTGTTTTTTTAAATAATAAAGACTAGCTTCTATTTAAAAAACAAAACAAACAACAACAACAACAAAAAAAAAAAATAGAAAACGTCTTCTTGTGGGGACCAGACAAATGTCCCCGCAAATATTCTTGTGGACATTTGCTTGGTCTGTATGCATGCTAACAAATTTTATCTTTAATATCTTAAACATTTTATGTTTTTAATAATAATGTATAGTTTCTCTAAAATTCAATAAATAAATACATTTAATAAATAAATAGTATTTAAACAAAAATGCAGGGACCAGGCAGATGTCCCTGAAAATGTTCTTGTGGACATGTGGTCCCCATAAAGATAAAAACACACACACACACACATACCCCCTGCACAGATGTCCTGGTATATTCTGGTAGTTTTGTGGTTGTGTTTAAGTTGTAAGAAAACTTTACTACATGGAGACTCTTGCAATTATCACATTTCTTCTAACCATGTGATTATGCTCTGACCTTATTTACCCTAATCATCTAAGATTTTTAACACTTCCATGTGAGCATGCTCAGTTTCCAAAAACTTCTTTCATGTCTCTGCTGAAACAGTGGACTCATTTGAGCCAAAAGACGTGTAAGGCCTTCTGTGGAAAAACAAGGGATCAATCATTTAAGCCATAAATAGGCTATGCTGGCATTCACATGCTTTTGTCTTATGATTTATAGACTGCTTTCCTATTTCTGTGCTTGTTTTTCTGCCTCATTCAAGCACAAAAGTCTTGCTGTATGAGGGACTGCCACTGGTACAGTGACTACAGAAAAAAGCTGGTCTATCTTGATATACACTGTGATCAGCAGATGTGACCGAAAGAAGTCCTGCATGCCTTATACTGTTTTTGTTCCACAGTTATCACACTTCGCTTCCACTTTCACCTTGACATAAACTCTATCACCTTTGTAGGCAGATTGCAGAGGTTTATTTTCAGAAATGCAGCTCATCAGGTCACCTCATCTAACCTTGATGAGTTAAAGTAAACATGTACACACAAGGGCAAAACTTTCCCAGAAGGCATTGCTTTTTGATTCAGTTTCATTTTTAAGTCAGTAAATGTGTTCATGCAAAGTCGACACTTCATGACCTTATAAAAGTCCCCTGATATGGTCCTTCTTGTCAAACCAAATGACCCAGATGGCCTTGGCAGACCTCCACTCACTGGTAGAACTTCCTTTCCTTCCGGACCACCAGGGCGATTTCCTGCTGTTTTCCCCTAAAGACCTTTGTGTATCAAAGGCCAGAAGGGTTTATAACACGTCCTGATGCCGCTCCTCACCAAACAATAACAAATCGTACTCTTACACAAATACCATATTTTATTGACTGTAAAATCTGACCATGAATTCACTGCCTTAAAAACATCCACATTGACACTCCTCTTAGTGGTATCCAGGTAGCCATAGCCTGCAATGAATGGTATTTAACTAAACACACCTTTTGAGCAATGGGGACAAATCTGTCATTGACAGTTTGTCAGTGAACCATGAGAAGCCAGTTGTTTCAGTCTGTCTTTTCAAGAGCTGATAAAGCTGAATTGAGTCTGGTTCCTCTCAAGGTTTCTTCCTCATACTATCAAAGGGAGTTTTTCCTTGCCACAGTCGCCTCAGTCACCTCAGGCTTGCACACTTGGGATAACATCTAGGACTGTTTGTCTGTTTATGTTTGTTGTTTCTTATGTTGTTTCTTATGTAAAGCTGCTTTGAGACAATGCTCTTTGTTAAAAGTGCTATACAAATAAAATTGAATTGAAAAAATTGATTAGATTGATTAGGTTTATTGACATACTGCAACATCATCATCTTTGACTGCTGGGTTTGGCCACATTTTTAAACCAAACACAGTGAAAGCGACTATTTATCATCTTGCTCAAGTTGCTTAGGACCATTTCCGTGTCGTACCATGAAATCACTGTTTTCAATCGAGTGAGAGATCTTTCAGACCTTTAAGAGGAATTTTGACGAGCTTATGCACAAAAATATTGACTCTCTCTCCGCTGTATGAAGTCAATGTTGCCATATACACTTTTAGGGTAAGCCAGAGAGAGATGTTTCTAACTCTATGAAACCCAATTTCAAACCTAACCCTAAACCTTTTGTTTACAACCCCGTAAGCTGTGTTTACTTCCAGGAGCCATGTACTTAATTTCAGGGTCTGTGGTCTGCCATGCTAAAGTGCCCCTGTTTATCTGGGACTGTAGGTCTGGTCTGATTGGTAGCAGGTATGGAGAGAAAGTCAGTAATTTCAATGACAGCTGGAACCGTGGTCTGTTCAGATAGAATGAGAAACACTGGTTGTGTATAGTGTACACAACAGTGACAGCATTGGGAAGGCATAGAGCCATCTCTCTGTTTGCACAGAGGACATTTCCTGTTTTGCCGTACATGTTGAAAATGAACAGAACTACTTTTTTGTGGATTTGGCAACCCACATGTATGGGCTTGCTGTAGAGCAATTTTCCATGAAATAAGTGTTCTTTGTATCTATCATACAAACCAGTCATATTGGATGTTCATGGAAATGATCTGTAAAGTATAAATACAAATGGAAGGTGTAGAGATGGCTGGTGTGCCACAGGTTTGATACCATGAGTTTAGTAAATGTATCTTGGTCTTAGGTGTTGGTAGGTGTAGTTTCTATTTAGATGGATTTATTTGGGTGGCATAGTGGTGGTGCACCTTAGCAGACTGAGGTACATTTGCTCCTCAGCTCAGGTAACTGTGTATGCTGAGTTTTAAAATTCTTTCCACATACCCATAGGTTTTCTCCAGGTTCTCCAGTTTTCTTCCATCTCCTTCCATGCTGCTATGTGGATTATCTATTATAAATGGCCCCTGGTTGTGAATGTTCATGTGCTTGGAGTACACAATTCTCCATGAACCTGACCAAGACAAAGTGTTTATTGAAGAAGGAATAAAAAGCCTTTGTGAGAAAGATTGTCTTAGGCTATAAGTCTAGTCACTTCTAAACTATTGCAGAGCGTGCTTGGGGAAAAAGATATTGCAGCCCTAATCTGGAACAGAATTACTGTTAGAATCTTTTAGCACAGTGCTGGTTTTGTTTGCTGTCAATAGACTGTATGAATGTTTAGGGAAACCGCACATCTGTGATTTGTCCATTTATTTAAGCTGAAGCTGGATGTTACAGGATGTTGTAGTGATATGTGATATGAACGAGTCAGCTCTTTGCTCTGGTTTGTTTAGAATGCCACTTCTTATACACAAGCCATGTTCTTGTTGGTTTAAGCCAGGGGTGTCCAATCTTATCTGCAAAGGGCCGGTGTGGATGCAGGTTTTCATACCAATCAAGCAGAAACCACACCTCTTTCCACCTGTTTAATCAGTTCATCTTGGCTTTCAACAGACTCAGGTGTGGCTTCTTGGTTTTAATGAAACCCAGCACTGGCCACACTGACCCTTTCCAGATAAGATTGGACACCCAGAGTTTAAGCTATGCTGTTACTTTGTAAGTGTAATTTAATCAACATGTTTCCATAGAAATCTCTTTCCAACATCTGAGCTGTGTTTTAGAGTGGTGTCAGTGGTGAATGCTGCCCTAAGTGATCATCTTGAAAGATGGAATAAGTTTTTCCAAAGTATTTTAAAACATATGGACTTATGTATGGCAAATATATGATGTACAGTGCCAGAGGTCTGTCCAGCCATTGTAGTTTCTAAATGTTTGCCTCATTGTATTCTGAGGTTACACAAGGCCATGTAAATTAGGGCTCTGGTCCAGAACTGTTCAGTACGCTGCTGACTTCCCCATAGCATTTACAATGAAAGTTCAGAAAACTCATGTACAAAACAAGGAAATGGATAGAATCACATCACAAAACACAAACATGACGCAAGATAAAAAAAAAATACTATAAGAATAAATGCAAACTGAACAAAAGGCTTAAAAGAGCTGTTGTGGCTAACAGAATTTCATTCAGGAAGCACTGATCACATGTATTTCAGTACTGTTTGCCATTTCACTGTACGACTGTAGTGTGTTTAATGATCAAAACGCCTCCATGTGGTGACACACAGCAGAGAGGAGGTTCCCTGTTGAGACTGGTTTCTTGACAGGTTTTTTTTTTTTCATTATTCTGTCTCAGGGAGCTTTTCTTAACTGTCATATTTGGCTTGCAAATTAGGGACTGTATTTCTTTAAAGCTGTTTTCTGTCTACTGTTAAAAAAAACCTATACATGGAGCTCTGATAGTAATAATGCATTATTGTTTCTTCACTAAGAGACTTAATTAACATATTAACTCCAGTATACAGTATGAGTACTTTCTACAGTCAGGGACAAAGCAGTAGATTTAAATTTTGGAAAGAATGGAAGGTTTTATGTTTATAGTGTTTTGGTAACTTGATAAACTGCGTTATTAATTTCAGCAGACAGAAAAATCTGATATTGGTGCCTGTTTACGCTGAAATAAACTAACCGAATTACCTAAATGAATCAACTTTGACATGGTAACAGTAACTCTGCTGCACATCTGGCTGCAACTCACCACCCTGACATTGATTATTTGACTCTAACGCCTCAAGGTTGTGTTGTATTCCTTATACACTCTGCCATTATAGAGCTCTGGGTATGAGCTGACACTAGACACTGATCAAAACAGACATCCGCTCAGAAACAAGCCAAGTCTCTGAAAGCATCTGCTGCCAAGCTGCAAAAACTACATCTCCATCTGTATTTCTGTAAAGCTGCCTTGTGATAAAGTTTATTGTTTACAGCAGTATATAAATAACATTTAATTGAAATGCTTTGCAGTTATTTAAAATATCTCAGTGGATCAGATCTGATTTGATACCTAATCTGATGCCATATGATCTGATCTGATATTAATCCAGTGTTTTAAGCTGTTAAGTACAGGATAAATGAGGAGGGTAAATGGAAATGGGTAAGATGGTAAGGGTTAGTAGTATGGGTAGTAGGGAAATACGGCTGCTGCATCATCATTTATCTACACAGAGGAATGATTTGGTGGTTTTCACTGTGGGGACGTTTGCTGTGGTCTGAACAGAGTACGATTGTTCCCAGATTCCCCTGCAGCATTTGTCTGGTTTCAGACTCACTTGGTTCAATCAAACCCCAGTTCATTTGCGTTCATCTTACATCATCACAAACGTGCACAGAGAACAAAACATGGAGACCTACTTTTTTTTGGTCCTACTATTATACATAGTAAGGCACTTCGTCTCACAATGTTCCCCTTGCACTTGAGGTACATGTATGTTGTGGAAACTAATGATCAGCTACATTTACATTTATGGCATTTGGCAGACGCCCTTACCCAGAGCTATATACAAAAGGGCTTTGAGGTTTGAGCTTTGAGCTCTATTAATGAATACACTGGTTCACTAGGTCACAGACTACATAAAACAAACAGGGAAAATAAGCGCTAGTTTAAGTGTTTAAGCAAGAGGTAGGCCTTCACCGGTCATTTGATGACAGCCATTGGCTGTGCTGTTCAAACATCTAAGGGAAGTTCATTCCTCCAGAACACAAAATAGTATACCTACTTCTTAACCTGAGAGATGGTGGGAAAAGTCGAGCAGTGCTAGTAGGTCTGAGGGAGTGGGATGCAGTGCGAGGAGTGATAAGAGCTTTGAGATAAGAGGGTGCTGGTCCATTTTTGGCTTTGTAGGCAAGCACCAGTGTTTTGAATCTGATGTGTGCAGCTAACGGAAGCCAGTGGAGGCAGTGTAGCAATGGGATCATCTACAACATGCGCAGGTTACTGTACGTCCTGAACAAGTGCAGACCCAAGCATGAGTTGTGGTTACGTTCACAGAAATCGTGCTAGAGTTCCAGTGCAACCGAACTCGCAAATCACTGTTTTCAATCATTTCGAACTCATGCTGCGCTTCCTGATCTGTATGACAGCTTTCACATTACCAATTTTTCATCAGAAACCTGCTCTGTGTCAGACTAAACTGCCAGTGTTAAAGCCTCCTTAAAGAATCTAATAAAAGTATACATTTCTTTCATTAATGCATTTAAAGTAAGCACTTGTCTTAAAGTAAGCACTGGGTTGTGGGGAATCCGAGACTATGCTAGAAACAATGGATGTGAAACTGGAAAACATCCTACAGTAGACAGGACACTGTTACACTGTTGTTCTAACTCTGTTCATTAAATCAGTCTATTACCTGACATGCTATCTGTAATAATGATCTGTTGTATCATTCATTGTATTAGTACTGGTTTTAATCTGATTTCTGGATGTGATGAAGTGGGTTCTCGGCTTCACCACTTTGTTTCATCTATCAGACTGGCATTTATGCAGAACAATGAGCACCGTGATGAGATTAAGGAAATGTTTAATCACTGAAAACCTGTGAATGGTATGAGGATTGGATTAAAGGTTAAAAAGCATCTTCTAAAAGCAAGCTCGTGAGTTACATTTCAGCTGTCAGAAATCAGACCTGCTTCCAGGCTAGCTGGATATATTATAGCTCTGCCACTGCTTTTTTCATTGACCATGGTAAACATCTGGTTGGTTTATTTATTTATTATTATTTTTTCATTCTGAAGCATATGATTTAACTGCTAGGAACAATTTAGTAGCTACAGCAAAACTAATATAAAGTGGTATGCAGTTATGAGAGTCAGGATTGTACATCAAGAACCAGTGGCTTTAATTACTTCGTTTTTTTAACATTTCTCTTTTTCCTTTCTTCTTAATTGTTGATGGTCTGTTAACATGCGCAAAGTCAAATTCCTCAAAAATGAATCATTCTTGGGCAATAAAGCAGATTCTGGTTCTGATTTTCTTGTGCTTTAGTTCTTCAGTCTCTAAGGGATACTACTTGGGTACATTTTGTTTTATAGGATTGATTTTCAACTGGTCCTGATTTGGCATGTTCTTTTGTTTTCTATTCCTTTGCCAGGCGGAGGCGAGACTGGCGGCCAAGCGGGCGGCCCGGGCAGAAGCTCGAGAGATCCGCTTAAAGGAACTGGAGAGGCAGCAGAAAGAGGTGAGCCTGTCGTGGTCAAGTACACTAAAATGAAATAAGACCCATTATAACACTAAGAAATGAACCAATGATTAACTTCTACTGAAAAATGTATGTCAATTAGCATCACTCCTGCTGAGCATTCAAACACTTCTATTTGAAACATTCACTGCTAGAACACTTTATTTGTAGGTTTCCACATAATTAGCTCTTTTAAGCATTTCCCCAGAGGGACAAACTGAAGATATTTACATTTATTTTTTTCTCTTTATGGAGCATGAGCCATTCAAAGTAGAATGTCCAACTATAAGGCATGTGCAACCCTGTTATATTCTTTACAAACAGCCTCAGGATTACAGGAACATTCTCCGAACTGAAGCATGTACCATGTACAGTCACGCCTGCTTTAAAGCCCTGTTAAAAGGTCCCAAAGTAGATTAGTAGGTTGTGGCACTCGGGAGAGCCAGTGTGAACTTTCCCCAGTTAGCACTGCAGTCTTGTGAACAAGGGGCTCTGTGTGAGCAGAGGGTTTGAGGGAAGATTTCTTCAGCAGGATCAGTGTATGTGCATAACGTAAGTAAGAGAATGGTTCTATACTGTGCTGTCTGTCTCCCGTGGATCTGTTGTAAGGAAAAAAATATTCAGAATCAATAATATGTTCATTTTATAGAGTTGATCTTTTATACAGATAGACATACAATTGATACTGATATCAAATAAAAGCCTAATGCTTATTTTCAACACCTTTCGAACTCTCTCATCAGAGATAGTTAAACAAGAGTTAAATGAAATGTACAGTGTTTGCATTACAGTTCTGAGGTAGAGCTGTTAGGACAGAAATAGTAATAAACAATACAAATGGTAAAATGTGTACAAGATAAATAAAATTATTCAAAATGTTTCATTATTCAATTATGTTTTGTGCAATGAAACTTGCAATGAAACACCTTGACAATAAAACTATTATGATTCAGTAATGCATTGTATCAAAAGCTCTAATTAATATTGTAATAAGATTGATGTGAGGTAAACTGTTACACAAACTGTTACACGAATAAAGGCAGAGAGACAGCTGTATTCATGTAGTGTATCGGTGTTGTAATGGAGGCATGAGTGCAGCTGTTTCTCTGCCTTTTTTCGTGTAACAGTTTAGAGGTTTGCCTGTTTGACACCTCCGGGTTTGGGGGTTTGATTCCCATCACCGCCCTCTATGTGAGGAGTTTCCTTGTTCTCCCTGTGCTTCGGGGGTTTCCTCTGGCTACGCCGGTTTCCTCCCCTAGTCCACAAACATGCGTGGTTGGCATCTTTAAATTGTCCATATTGTGTGAATGGGTTTGTTCTCTTTGTTCTTTGTGCACTGGTGTGCGGGTCATGTTGTAACAGGAAGGGGTCATTCGCAAACTGTTCCCACAAAGCTGGGAGCATGAAATTGTCCAAAATGTCTTGTTATGCTGAAGCATTGAGAGTTCCTTTCACTGGAACTAGGGGGCTAAGCCCCACCCCTGAATTCAGTGATTTGGAGGGGTGTCCCAAAACGTTTGACAATATTGTGTATGTTTCATTCAAACAAATATTAAACTTACAGTTCTGATATCTGATGGTATAATTTGGTCTTTGATTGGACAGTTTGTGCTTTAATCTCCTTCATTCTGGAGAATCAATTATTTTCTCGTACATAGTTTCATTACATTTTGTTTGTCTGCAGCTGTATTTCACACCTTCTGAATCACACATATGCACACAAAACTATAGCCGTGTTTCACTCTCTGTAGTCAGCTGACACCGTCACAAGCTGCAGGACTCTATAGTCTGGAGTAGAAAGAAATCAGACCCAGCCTCGCTTTTTTCATGCAATTCTGTGTATCGATTTTTTATGACTATTGGTGTTGCATGTGGTTCTACAAACAACTAAAATAGTCTGCTTTTTGTTAACAATAAATAAACTGATGTGGATGTCAAAAGTGACATATTATATGCCCCTGTATACGTATGAGGCACACAGAGTGCATAATTTGGTTGTTTGTTGCAGATGAGTGATTTCTTTCCAAGCTTAAAAATGGGCAAAAGCTAATAGGTTTACAGCAGGAACAAAACTCTGCCAATGGCTTATTCTTAAAGGCTAAAGATAATACAATTACACAACTCTTCTTTTCCACTGACTCTCTGTTGTCTTTGGCCATGTACTCACACACATCACCTTCTTTTTCTCTCTGTTTTTGCTTTATGGCTTTCCGTCTAGATTTATCAAGCTCAAAGGGTAAGTTCTGTTCTTCAGTTCACTGTCTCCTGTCCTTCTCTTAAACACTAGGAAAATCGTAGGTTTCTAAGGATTCAAAAGGAAACCGTTTTAGATAACAGCATCAGTCCCTCCAGGATTCTGTGACTTGCAGTTTTGGCAAAATTACTGCAGATTTTTACAGCTTTGGGACAAGGCACGTGTCACGTTTTGGCATCGTCACAACATACATTCAGTCAAAGATCCTCTTCTATTCACATGTGTCAAACATGAGTACAGCTATCGCAGAAATAATTATATATGTGTCTTCACTGGTAGGCGTTTAAAAGATAATCCTTTGCTTACAGTCTCACCAAGTAGTTTTCCTGAAATTAAAAGAAAAATTCAGCAAGTTGCCGCAAATTGAAAAAAAAAAAAAAAAAATCCTGGAAAGGCTGAGGAATAAATGAAAGCCAGCTTAATCAATGCTACTTTGGGGCGGTGGTGGCTCAAGTGGTTAAGGCTCTGGGTCATTGACTGGAAGATCGGGGGTTCAAGCCCCAGCTCCACCAAGTTGCCACTGTTGGGCCCTTGAGCAAGGCCCTTAACCCTCTCTGCTCCAGGGGTGCTGTATCATAGCTGACCCTGTGCTGACCCCAACCTCCAAGGATGGGATATGTGAAGAAAAGAATTTCGCTGTAATGTATATGTGGCAAATTATTATTATACATACATGATGAATAGATAAAGGAAAGAGCATTAAACATTCTGTTTCATGTTTCAAAGCTGAATTTCTTTTGTATTTTAATTTCTCACCCCTGATGCTTCATCTTTCACCATCTTCTGTATTCTCTTCCGATTTCTCTTCTCTTCCTGTGTGCACACAGAAATATTATGGGCTGGACAGCAAATGGGGCCATATTGAGCAGTGGATGGTACGGCATGTAAAAAAAAAAAAAAGCATCACGCTACATCATAGCAGAAATGTCAGATAGTGAACCCAGCTTCATCTTCAGGAAATGTTCTGTGCAGTAGAAATAGGAACAGGCAACTCTGCATGATTCGAACAGTATTTGATTTATTTTGCTAATGCTGCATGTGTTCAATATCTTAAGGGGGAAGTCTTAAACACTTTATCATGTTTAACTGAGATGCAATTAACAAGCAGCAGTCACGTGACTCATTATAACGCTACGGTACGTTCACACATACAGCGACAAAGCGACCAGAGAGCTTTGATTCTGTGACAGCGAGTGTTGGTGACTAGATGTGGGCGTGTCCTGTGATGTGGTAGTTGAGAAAAGTTTAGTAAATATGAAGCGACATGGTGCAGCGACTACCATTAGTAGTAAAAACAGTAGAGCATACGTAATTCGTGGCAAAAGCTTTTCCTTCATCTGCTATGACATGATGCAGATATTCACTGCTGAATTTTAGATACAAACGCCAAATCTCTCCAGAATGTTTTGTTACAGAAGCAAGAAATCTGATCTGTTGTCAAGTTGGAATGCTAGTTGTGCCACTCACTGATTATTAGGGATAAATATTACTTGAATTTTAAACTGTTTATATTTCTGTAAAGCTTCTTCGAGACAATATTAATTGTTAAAACCATTATACAAAATAAAATCGAAATGAATTGAATTAAATTATCGCTATGGCAACCAGTTGTGTCAGTACTGGCGACTTCATCAACGTCATGTAGACTTGCAGCGATACAATCGCTGTATGTGTGAACGCAGCTTAACACATTATCGCTGTTAGTATCACGTGGTGTGTGACAGATTAAGCGCTTAAGGCATGCCCAGTGTGGTCATTGTGTGCCATGATTCTGAAAGTTCTTTCACCTTTACCCTTTGACCCACAACTTTGCTGCTGCCTTTTTTCTCTCTTCCCGCTGCACTTTCACGGCAGGAGGACAGCGAGCGGTACTCACGCCACTCACGGAGACACACGTCGGTCTGTACCTCTTCCCTCTGCTTTGCTTTCACCTCCCAAAAAAGAGGAAAAAAAAAAAATTGCATCTGGTTTATCTTCTGACAAAGTCGCCATAGAAACATAATGTGACTTGAGGTGGAAATGAAGTCCAGACAACTTTTACAGATGTTAGGCAAATTAATAGAACAAGACAAGAAAACAGGCAGGGTTGCTGCGCCACCATGTTGTTTATTATTTTCCTGTAACGGCATATCCCAAACTGGATTCATTCCTTTCATACCACTGCAATTTGCCAGTGATAACCTAAGTGACGACGATCATTTATTAAAACAGAGACACGTTGTTCTTTTTGTCCTTTTTTTTAGTCAATGAAACAAGTTAGTTCCTGTTATTACTTGCATTATAGCAGCTTTAACGATTTTGTTTTCTCTCTTGGAATTAATCAGACAAAACATTGTACTTTTTCTTTTTAGAGACATGTTAACTTGAGAATTCAGCAGCGTTGTGATATAAAACAAATTGGTATATTTCTTATTATATCATGCTGATTGTAATTCTGTATACTTGTGTTTGTCTGTAAAATAAGCACTTTATAATAATAATAATAATAATAATAATAATAATAATAATGATGATGATGATTATGATATTGATAATAATAATAATAATAATAATAAGAATAATAACTAGTAATATTATTAGTTCAGGTTTAGTGGAGTTACTGCAGTTTGCCTTCATTAGGGTGACAGATTTCAGGGTTTTTTTTTCTTATCCCTTTTGTTTTTTTTAAATCTAAAAACAAAACTGTACCATGACAGATTTTTTAATGGTCAGCATTTCATAGACCAGGTGTGTCTCAGAAAAAAAAGTGTATTTTTCAGACGGTCCCACATGCTACCTCTGGCTCTGAGCTCCTGAAGCCGAGGTCATGCAGTTGTTCAGTGTTGCTTGCTCACGAAGCCAAAGTTCTACATGTTCTACACTAACGAAGCATCAATGACCCGTGTTTCTTCTCTCCCTTTGTTTAGATCTCAGATGACGAGGAGCGGATGTCTGTTGGAAGTCGGGGCAGTTTGAGGGTTAGTATCAGTGCCACCTCTGCATATGACAGATCTCACATTAGGATAATAATCTATGCAGCATCACTTCTGTTTCATGATCACACCATTGATTTGTAGCCCTAAAGTCCAAAGTAGAGTAGAGTTGTCATGTATTTCAAACAAAAATCTCATTAATCCAGTTAAGTTCACTTTTATTATCATACGCTTTACATCCTGTAGGACACAGTGAGCTGTATTCAGAGTTGAGTTTGGTCAGTCCGTACAGGATTATGTGATTTCAATTAGCTATTACAAAAATAAACTCAAAATCAAGCACAATATTTGGAGTAGCTTGTATTTTTTCAAAATCATCAGGTTTTCTGCAGGTTTGAACCATGAGACGTCTTTACAACATTCAGCCGAGATCCTCTTTGATTCACGTATAGAATAGAAAGTCATTACATGTGTCTGCACTGGTAGGATTTAAAAGATTGCTTACAATTTCACCAATTTAAGTCATTTTCCAAAAAAACCTCCAAAAACACAAGTTGCATCACAAATTTTTGAAAAATATACACAGCAAAATCAAGCAATTTTGGCCGCAGCAACCAAATAAATTGTGTTGTTTGAAATTCAAGGTCAGTATTAAATACCTTACCAGTATATGACTGCCTTCAAACAAAGGACATGAGAGGAAACTTAATTATTTGCCATGGACTGAATTTTATATGAATATTAATGAATAAAGAAACTCTTCTCTTTAAAGAGATCTAGAAGTATTCATTACCTTCCCTTACTCCTTACTGTTTCTAAAATCCTGTAAATCCGTTTTAATAGTCATATTTATTTATAGAAAAGCATATTGTAATTGATATTACAATAAATGCCAATATAGAATGCACCCTAATGTAGGTATAAGAGTTTTACTATGTAGGTATAGTTGTTTTACACTCTTATTCTAAAAATAATAATAAAAAAAAGACTAAAAATAAGTTCACACCATTTATTTTCATTCAACATGCAGCATTGTTACTTCACTGAATGACCTCTAGGTATAGATACAGGAGGTTTTCAGGGATCTGGTGGCTATTTGTTGACCAATCATAATATGTTGCACTCATTGTGTTCCCTTCTCACAAGAGCACTTTATATATTTACAGAAATGCCCGAAAGACATATTTCTTCCTCCAGTAAAACGGCAAATGATCATTTAACAAAAAAAAGGCACATTCTTCATTTCTTATTCAGCTTAAATCACAAACATTTGAATCTGCATAAAGTAGATTTGTGCCTCAGATCACATGCTGGTTTTTGATCCTAATAATCCAAGGAAAACATACTGAACCTAGCTAATGATCTTTTAAACATCAGCTAGAATAATAATAACGCTGTTGCTAGCTTGCATGCTAATAGGTGAGAAGCAAAAGGTATTATGCCACATATCTTTTTTTATTTTTTTAAAGAAACCTCAAGTGAAGATGCTTCCAAATAATGAGTACTAATGCTAAGAATACTAGAATCAAAGCCACTTTCTACCTCTGCATGTTTATTCTGTATGGATGCAAGAGATTCTTTTTTTCCTCTGCTTTTCCCCACTTGCTTGCCGTAGGGAACTTACTCAGACCTCGGCAGCCTGCCGTCATCCAGACTTCCGAATGGCCGGATCTGTGTCTGTCATTGGCTTTTCTGTTCCCTGTTCCACATGCACATCTGTCTTACACTCTGTTCTTGTTGGTTCCACGTCTCCTTTCTGCATACAGCATGTGTTTTGTCGCTCGTTCAGTAACTCTTTTTCTCTCATTTTGCTTCCTCGTCTTTTCCAAGGTTACAGTATTTTTACCTCGGTCTAGTGCAGGGGCATTTTTAGATTGTGATCGCTCCTGGGGCACTGGCTACCTCCCAAGCATATACAAATACTATAGTATCTCTGAATTTCTAGGGGGTTCAAGGGAATGCCCTCAACTCCAAGAAAAGACTTGAAAGTTGACAAGCTAACGTTTTTCATTAAATCTGTGCCGAGTAAAATAGATCTGGAAAATGGTATGTTCTCATTATCTAAATACAAAATCTGTTTGTCCTGTTTGTCCTGATCTTTTGATTTGTCCACCCCTGCACTCTAAGCTATTTATCCATGTCTCTTTTTGTTTATCTATTTGTATCCGCTTCAAGCCGAGTTACATTATTTATTCAACGCTCTGACCCATATCGTGGACAGCTCATCACTGTATACTGTCTGGTCCTGTTTTTGGATTAGTGTGCTTTCACATGGCCTCCAGATACTTTACTGTAAAGACTAATTGGTAGTACCCTAGCCACCTAACCATTTATCTATTTATTTTATAATCCTTGCTTTTTATCCTCACCTGGGAGTATAAAAGTAGTCTTAGCTTTACACATTTGCAAATTAAGATGCTCAGATGCTGAAGTTAATGCTTCCAGATGCATCATGGTAACCGCCTGCACTGCATTAGTCTCTATTAAAACTGAGCATAGCGGATCAATGAGCGATTGTATGTGAATGTGTGGTTTTAGTTTTTGAGGTGGAGATTGTTTTTTATAACATAATATCTTTCTTGTGCTATAACTCTTCAAACTCGGTCACTTCCTCTAGGGTGTATATCAAAGTTTATGTTTTATCCACATTTTATGCAGGATTAGTGAACTAAATTATATCACTCCTGGTCAGTCATAACATTACAACTACTGACAGGTGAAGTGACTTGTGTCACTACATGGGCAGCTGTAAAGGGATGCGATTTATACGGCAGCAAGTGAACAGTCAGTTCTCAAATTTGTGTTGGAAGCAGTGGAAGTGTAAGGATCTAAGCCTCTTTGACAAGCCCTGAATAGTGAACTCTAGACAACTAGGTCTCTAAAACAGCATTTCTTTTGGGGTGTTTTCAGTATGCAGTGTTTAGTACCTACCAAAAGTGGCTCAAGGAAGGACAACTGCCTTGGAGGGTCATGAGACTCAGAATGCATCAAGACTCCTTGATGCACATGGAGAGCTAAGGCTAGTCTGTCTGAACTGATCCTACAGAAGAGCTACTATAGGATATAATAGAAAGCTGTCAGAACACATCATCATAGCTGGCTGCATAGAGGTCTGTTGGTGCCAGATACGATAGCAGGTCATGCAGAGTCCATTAATCGAAGGGTCAGAGCTGTTTGGAAAATAAACCATTCGGCAGGTGGTTTTAATGTTATGGCTGATCGATGCATATCAGCTGTTCAGCTACAGATACAGCTATGTTCTGTCACTTGGTCACCTTTCTAGATGTTGCACAACACTGGGACTATTCCATTATGTCTGTAAGATACAGTATGTATACTGTGTTGCACAGATTGAGAGAGGGAAAAGGCTGTGCAGTGGATATGCAGAGGATAATGTGCATCCATCAGAAAAGCATGTGCACCATAGTGACCTTGTCTCCCATGCAAAGGCTGAGATGAAGGGAATATTCTGAGCTAGGGGTTTTTAAAGGGTAACCTGGGAATTTAGTTTAATATTATTGCTGTCAACCTCAAAGGGACACATAGTTGAAAAAAAGGTATGATTAAAACCAATCAAAATGACTGTATGCTGGATGGTTGCATGTTGTCATGTGTGACCACTTCTCGGCTTAAATTTGTTTGAGGCTATGTCATTATTAGTGCTGTTCTGCCCCATCAAAGTCTAGGGCCACAAGCAGCTGCCGGTTGTACATTGTTAATTGTTGTAAAATGACTAACTCTTAAGTATGTTGTTGCATACTTCTTATATAATAACATATTTTCTTACAATAATCTTAATTTCTGACCTTGTAATCTGTATCTCTATCCATATATCCCTTTACTAATAGAGTCATTCTTCCATTCTAAGGTCTTCTGATACCTTCTGGTAACATCTGCTTTTCTGTCCCTCTTCTGTATCTACTTTCTGTCCAGCCTACGGACTATGGGGGGGTTTTGGGCTCTGGTTCCAGGGCCTCGTCACGGGCCAGCTCAGCTCGCGCCAGCCCAGTGGTGAGCTTCCATCTTTAGTTACTTTTCTTGAAGTTGGCTTGACTCCCAGTCTTTAGACTAACAAAGAAAGATTATATATATATATATATATATATATATATATATATATATATATATATATATTCTTTCTTTGTTAATCTAAAGACTGGTAGTATATATATATATATACGTATATATATATATGTATATATATATATATATATATATATATATTTATATATAAATATATTAAGATATATATGTGTGTATATATATATATATATATATATTTATATATATATATGTGAAGGGAAGAGCAAGAGAAAGAGTGGCAAATTTTGTAGAAATGCTACAAAATCACAGGGAATTTGGCAGCACATGGAGATCTTCCACAGTTCTTTCCATTTTGCTCCAGTCCCACAGGTTTATGTGGAGCTGGAAACAGCTGTGTGTTTTTTAATCTTTAAAGCTAATGATCTTCTACTCTGATTTTCCCCGTAGGTGGAAGAAAGATCGGACTTCCTGGAAAAGGTTAGTCATCTTTAGAAAGTAATTTATGTAACCATAAATCCTGCAGATTGTAAAGAGTTGTTTCTTAATTGTTTCTGTTTATATCTTCGCTAGGGATCAAGGACGGCATCGACTCTCTCTGCTGCCACTTTGGCCTCACTAGGTGGCGGCTTTTCTCGAAGAGGCAGCTGTGATACCTCCATATCTGTTGACACAGAAGCCTCCATGCGAGAGATAAAGGTCATTTTATCATCAACATTACTCTTCAAATATGCAGTATTATTCGTTTTCCCTCTCCCCAGAGTTTCGAGACTATTTTCCTGACTGGTGGTTTAGAAATCCCAAAAGTATCTTGATACACTTTAGGGATCTTTTGTCCTTTCTACTTGTTCCTGAACTTTTCAACTCTGTTTGCATGGCTGATGAATATATTCCAGATGATTTTTTTGTGTGCCCACTGCACACCAGTGTGTTTGTTTTTTGTTTGGTCACAGCTTGAGTACGTCACCCACTGCACTCACAGTACCTCTAAATAATTTCGCAGTGTCTGAATATGTGTTTAAAAGTAAATCCAACAATCTTTGGGTGGTAAACTTTCAGGACTCTCTGGCTGAAGCTGAGGAGAAGTATCGGAAGGCGATGGTGTCTAACGCTCAGCTGGATAATGAGAAGTCCAACTTGATGTACCAAGTGGACACACTGCGAGACACGCTGATGGAGCTGGAGGAGCTGCTATATGAGTCACGCAGGGAGTGTGACGAGAAAACAAAGGTACGTCACATCGAGCAGTGTTTTTTCAAAATAATACTAGGAACGAGGACATTTACATCATTATCCAGAGAGACTTACATTTATCTTATTTGTACAACTGAGCAGTTGAGGTTTAAGGACTCAGCATTGGCAGCTTGCTGGTGCTTGGATTTGAATTCACAACTGTCTGATCAGAAGGCTAATGCCTTAACCACTGAGCTACCACATCCCTCATGTAATCATGTATTTTCTGCATGAGGAGATTCACAGTCAGTGATTCATTTATGGTCATTACATTTACATTACATTTGATCAGTCATTAAATTCATTATGTACCCCACAGGGCAACTAAAAACACCAATGTGTTGCCCAGTTCCCTGTTTTTGTTGCTCAGCATAGAGGCTTTTTGGCTTTGAGCCTTGGTGTTCTGTACTGATATATATATATATATATATATATATATATATATATATATATATATATATATATATATATATATATCAGTAATAATATCAATAATAATAATAATAATAATAATACATATATATATATATATATATATATATATATATATATATATATATATATATATATATATATATATATATATTATTATTATTATTATTATTATTATTAGTGTATAGTACTTAAAGGTGCTTTGAAAGTGGTTAATTTTTTTGACATAAGTGAGTTGATGCTGCAGATTTATGATGCACTTTATTTTTTTAACTTTACAAAAAAACAAACAAAAAAGCAATTGATTGTTTGATTGTTTAATAAATTCATGACCTCAACTCATGGGCTTTCTGAATATACATCATTTTCATGTCTTGGGTGCCTGGACTGCTTTTGTCCTTTTCTAAAGTGGCCACTGCAGATGTTAACATATAACATCCAGGTTTGAACATCTCTTTTGTGTTAGGAGTGTGATCGAGAGCGGCATGCTCACAGTGTCCTGCAGTTCCAATTCGACGAAATGAAAGAGACGTTAAAACAGAGCGAGGAATTACTAAAGGTAAGCATTTTCTCTTGCTAATAAAAAACTACTATTTTGAAGTTATTGTCTTTCCTAGTAAACTGTTAAAATGCTGTCTACTTTAAGTATTTAGATTTTCATTGTTATTTCCCACACTAAATACTTAAACAAAATGGAATATAAGACAGGCAGAAAACATATAAGGAAAGAGTTTAAATTTCATTTATCAGAGATTATGCAGCAGCTTAAAAGTAATTTCCCCACTAAACATGATAATAGGTTGTGCCACTTTTACTAGCAACATCTGCAACCAAACACTTCTGATAACCAGAGATCAGTCTTTCACATCTATCTGGAGGAATGTTGGCCCACTCTTCTTTATAGAAGTGCTTTAATTCAGCCACATTGTATGGCTTTCCAGCAGAAACTGCCTGTTAAAGATCCATGCCACAGCATCTCAGTGGGGTCAGGAATTTGACACTCCAAAATCTTCATTATGTTTCTGTTGAGACAATCAGAACTAGACTTGCTCTAGTGCATCAGATAGATGTCTTGCTGCACAACCCAATTTCACCTCAGATCACAGATTGATGATTCATTCTGCTTCAGGATTTTCTGATACAGAGCAGAAATAATGGTTCCATTCATTTAGTAGATCAAGTCACCCAGTGTCTTGAAGCAGTAAAGTGTCCTAACACCCAGGATAACTGATGGTGTGATGTTCTTATTGGGGAAAGCTGTGTTAAATTCACACCATTGCCCATCTAACAGGGCTCGTGTCTCCCTGTTGGAGTCTAGAGAACATCTTCCTCAGACCATATCCCAAAAGGCTGAAGGTCACTGAGATGTTTTATGTTTCTCTACATTAGCAGTATTTTTTCACCTTGCAGCTCTCGCATGAATGCTGTATTTTCCCAGTTTCTTTCAAATGTTGTGGCTTCCTAAATGAATCATTGATGCATTCTGGAGAGATTTTTCAGGCCAACCACTGAAAATTCATTCAGTTTAATTCCGTTTGGAGATAATTGTTCTCACTGTGGTCCCAAAAGAAGTGACAGATATTCAATAATAGAAGAAATCAGGATGAGGGACAAATACTTTTTCACTTGAGTGCTAGTTTAGATGTTAAAGTGAGCCATATTGTGCTTAGCATCTCTCATCTTTATAACTTAACTCTTCTAGTTAGCTATGATCTGTATTTATTATTTTCCTATTCTGCACTTGTTGTTTTGCTTTTTTTCTTGTTTTTCTCGTTTCCTTTATCTCACTTTTCTCTTTTCACCCTTTTTTCCTGGCTGCTGTTCAGGATGCACAACAGTTGCGCTCAAAGCAACAGAGCTATATTAGCGAGATCTCTGATCTACAGGAAACTCTGGAATGGAAGGAGAAAAAAATCAGGGTACTCTCATCTTACAGACATTTCTGACTATGAAACTTTTTTACATTAAAGCTGGCCAGTAACATTTTATATCCCAAAGTCATTAGTGAGTGTAGGCTTACTGAGATTTATTTTTGTAAGCTGTTTTCAAGAGAATCTGAATTTTTGTAATAACTATTGTTATAATAACTATTATATAGAAGCAGAAAAGAAAAATGATACTCCAATAGTGTGATACAGCCAAAAATCAAAGCTACTATAGCCAGTGTCTGAGTTGAGCTGATTTTTTTTTTAACTGCATGTGATGGAGTGTTTTACTCCTCTTATACCACTACAGTTTGCCTTTTTTTGTTTATTAATAAGGACACTTATTAGTCAGTTAATGCTGTGGAACTTACGTTATAACAATTATTAATACTATTTCCTAACTAGCCTCTGTATTTTTCCTCTTGTTTAAATTTAGTAAGAACAAAAAATTTAGCTTTTACTGAGAAACCGCAAAACTCTGAGTCCTGTCATTCCCATGATGGGAAAATTTGGGGCTTTTTACACTGGCAGTTTAGTCTGAAACAGAGCATGAAACCTGTAATGTGGGAAGCGCAGCATGGTACCGAACCCGAGACTTCCTGTAGGAGGTGGTATGAGTTCGGTTGCACTGGAACTGTGTTGCGATTTTGAACACAGCTCATACTCATGTCTGCACTTGTTCAGAAAGTTACGTAACCTGCAGATGTTTTAGCCGATGACGATATTATTAGTTTCCACAACACACGTGTACCGTGAATGACAGGGGAACGCTCTGAGACATAGGAAAGGTGAGGAGTCGTATTCAGATATAGAGAGAAGAAAGCATACAGGAGCAGTTAAACAAAACACACAAAAAGGCAAATGTATAGCAACGGCACAGTAAAACATTTTGTTGTGTTTTCCATGTGCATTTGTGGTAAAGTAAGATAAACACAAATGCTCAGGGGTTCAATAGAATCAAGGGAGTCTGAAACCAGACCAATCCTGCGGGGATGCCAGGAACAATCACGCTCTGATTTAGGTCACAGCAAACGTGGCCAGTGTAAAAATCACCTTAAAGTTACAGCTTTACCTCTGCTACAAATTGCTGACATTTGAGACTCCTACTAAAAATGCAAAATGAGTCTTCTCGTAGAAAATTTTACCATATCAACACATACTGAAAATTTGTCACACACAATGTTCCACACAAGTTGCAGCTGGAACTATTATCTGAGCCATCCTGTCATAGAAATGAATCAACACCTTCTGACCAATCGGAATCCTGCATTTATAAGCCCTAATACAACTTACTGTAACCTCTGTGTAAATTCTGTGTTCTCAATATTTCTTCCTCCTACTTCACCTTGCTTTCTTTTCTTCTTGTCTTCCTGCTCACTTCCTGCTGCTGGCCTCATACAGGCCTTAGAGAGGCAGAAGGAATATTCAGACTTAATCCAAGATGAACGTGATGCACTGAGGGATGAGGTTTTCCGGCTCAGGGATGCTCTAAAGGTAGAGCAATTCTGAATATGGGAACAGCTGTTAGGCCTGTGGCTGTGTAAATAATTATGGGGGAAAAATCTGTCTGCTTTCACAGAAACATGGCATATCCCTTGGATCTGAGGTGACAACAAACGGCGAGACAGGAAGCAACATGACTAATGGACCTGAACGCGTAGATTCGGCTCAAGACACACCAGCTAACAGTGCTGACAGTATTTTAGGTAAGTCTGTTTTATTTCAGCTATTGTTTTAATGCAACAGTAAATACAGTTAAACTGCCTTGTAATAAACCAAATCATTCTGATGGTTAAAATCTAACTTAACTTCTTTTTAGGGCTCAATGTCTTGCAAAAGTAAATGTGATTTGATGTTTTTCAATCAACTGATGTTTGTCTACAGAGTATGTATCCTGCACTGAGTTGTCTGTTGCTTCCTGTTTGTTCCTTTTTGTTGATTAACCAAAGAAATTAGTGTCTCTTTCAGCTTTACTTGCTGCATTTCACCTGAAACTTTCTCCAAATTCCTCCAAACTGATTTATTTATGTGAAGAAAGCTGACATTTCTATTTTCCCTTTGTTTCCACCTCATCCCCTCATCCCAGTGATTGTCTTCACTCTTTATCTACACCAATCAATCCTTCCAGTCTAAAAAAAATACTAGTGTTTGTGCACTCCTTCATATTTTGCTAATAATGTTCCAGAGAGATCTCCAGAGGACCAAGTGCCTGAAATGAACATCACATCATACATGGAAGAAAAGTCCAAGATAAATGCAGAAGTAAAAGGAGCTGAAGATATGGATTACGGTGCAAGAGCGTCATACAGTTTTGTACAGATTCAAGAGGACCACAGAGCTCCTGAAACAAATGAATTTGAAAGGGGTCAGTTAGTCTGTGTTGCAAATGTACCAGAGGAAACAGTTCAAGAAGGTGCAGTAGCTCAAAATGAAAGCATCAACAAACAAAACAAGAAGGACATGGAAGAACCTTGGGTGAAGAAGAAGACAAGAGCCACTGAAGTCCCAGAAAGACCTTGCACACTTGCACCATACCAATTTATTACAGCTTATGATCAACTCAATCCTACAACTAGTCATTCGAGCCAAGCATATAAAGAAACATTGGAGAAAATGGAGCTACCTGGAACCACCAAAATCTATCAAGATCCCAGAAACCCCATTCCCAGCACAGGTGTAGAGATGACCAGCACCAGAAGAGGAGATCTTTCTTCAAGCAGTGAGCAGGAGTCTGAAACAGTGCTGGAACTTGAATCAGGAGATGTTCAAAGTTGCTTGTTTACCATCCCTGTGGAGGAGAAAGGCATTGCTTCATTTTTAGACAGTTGCCAAGAAGCCTCAGCGTTGGACTTTGAAGTCATAAGTCTAAATGAAACAGATAGGGCCAGATTTGAGCATCAGGAAGAGACACGCCTTACTGGAGAAAACACCAGGCCCAACAGGATGAGGCTTAGGAATAAGAGAGGACAGGATTGTAGTGTGTCTTAATTTTATTATTATATAACCAAGTAAATAATAAATAGCATTCAAAACAGAAATAGTGCTCTACCAAATACGAGGTTGAAATTAATGTTACTGATGATCAGTTTCTCAGATCTTATGGTACTCTAAATGACTACTTCAGATGGCCTTCTTCAGAAGGTAAACCAGTTGAGTCTGGTGATGTAGACAGTATTAGCATGAATATTCCTAATCAAACATGCCGAATTAAACCATTCCCAAATATATAGTCTCCTCTGAAATTATTGGAACAGCAAGGCTGATTTTTTTTTTTCTTTTTTATTCACTGTAGACATTTGGTCAAAAGATGTATATGATATGATATAGACCAGAAGTTCAGATTTCCTTTCCTGATATTTACATCTAGATGTGTTAAACAACTTTTGTTTGAACCCACCCATTTTTGAAGTGATAAAAATATTGGAACATGTGATTGACAGGTGTTTATTGTTGCCCATCTGTGCTTTTTAGATTGAGTGTTTAAACAATCAATAGCTCTTTGCTTGGTTTGGGAGAAATGCAAGCCATTTTGAAGCTGAGGAAAGATGAGATATGAAGCAGAGCTATTCCACAAGCATTAGGCGTGGTCAATACATCAATATGATATGAAGGAAGAAACCACTGGTACTAAAAAACCAGACATAAAACAGGTCAGCAATGCAGAACAACAGCAGTTGATGATAGATATCTGGGGAGAACAGTGAAGATAAACCCCAAAACAACAATCAGTGACATCAACAACAACCTCAGCAGGGCAGTGGTGAAGGCATCACAATCCAGCATTCAAACAAGACTTTGAGTGCAGAAATATAACACAAGATGTACACCACTCATCAGCCATATGAACCAGAAGCCAGCTTGGAATTTAGAAAGAAATATAGAGATGAGCCTTAAAAGTGGACCAAGATGAACCAAAGTGATGGAAAGGCCAAAGTGTGGAGAAAGAAAGGATCAAAAGAAAGGATCTGCTCATGATCCAAAACATACAGTACAAGCTCATTGGTAAAGCATGGTGGTTGTAGTGTCTTAGGACTTGCATGGCTGCTTGTGGAGCAGGATCATTAATCTTTATTGATGATGTAACTCATGAAGGTAGCAGCAGAATGAATTCAGAAGTCTACAGAAATATTCTGTCTGCAAGTTTACAAAGAAATGCATCCAATCTAACTGGGAGGAACATCATCATGCAGCAAGACAATGATCCAAAACACACTGCAAACAAGAAAAAGTGGAAGCATGGTTTAAGAGTTTCACGTCCTTAAGAGGAGACTGGAGGGAGAATTCTTAAAAACAACCAACAACTGAAAGAAGCTGTGGTACAAATGTGGAAAAGCATCACAAAAGAAGAATGCAACAATTCGGTGAAGTCAGTGTGTCACCAGCATGATGCAGTTATCGCAAGCTGTCCATATAATTTTGCTCATTTAGAAATTAGGTGATCCGCCACCAAACATGCCATGTTCAAATTCCATTTTTTTGTCACATACACGATCATACACCGTACTCATACACTGTCCTTGTTATATAAAAATAGTAAGATAGAATCTAAAAATGGAATTAACCGAAAGATAAGATCAAAATAAATACAAATAGAAATTAAAAAAAAATGTAAGGAAATATATGGAAATAAAGTGACATTTTGCAATAAAGTTGTTTAACACATCTAAATATAAATAACAGGAAATGAAAGCTGAAATTCATATCTACTTTAATCATTTTCATCATTTGATTTCAAACCGACGTCAAAACTGCCATTTCACTACTTTTGGAAGGGACTGTATTAATGGCTTGGGTCAAGTAATTGCTTGGGTCACTTATACTGCACCTTTGAGTTTCTAATTCTAGAGCATGTTGATTGGTTTCAATAGAAATGCTGATGTATTATCTCTTTAAATACTTGACTAGCAGTGTATGTTATTTTTAGTATTGTAAACCTTCAGAAAACTTTATTACCTAGTCGGTTATCTGATATCGAAGTAACATTTCAAAACTACATTTCTGTCTAATGAATTTGTATCATTTCACTATAAGTGTCAATATCAGTGTTATGAAGAATAAAAACACACCAGCTCTGAAGGATATGGTAACACAAGAATGAAGTGTTTCACCAAGATCAAATTTCTACTTTATTTATTTTTTATTACATTATGAAACGCTAAAACACCTTTAAACATTTCCTAAGGTTATCCCGAGTCTATATAATCTCCAAAACACAGTTTCAGAAGTATTTTTGCTCATAAAAAAAATGACTTTTTGTTTCAAAATGCATCCACTGAATCAAATACAGTAATAAATAGGGTTTTTTTTTCCATTAAACACACATTTTATTAGGACAATCACTAGAAACATACAGTGAGCATTAAAAATAATAAATAATTGCATAGTAACAGCATAACAAACTTCTTGCTTCTTAGCACTGTGGTTCTCTACATTGTAATGAGCCATTTAACATGAGAATTTAAATTACTAATACTAGTTTATTTTACAAAACATCTATTAACAGGTCCCTATAACAAAATTACGATGTGAACAGACAACAAGCCTAATAGCAGTATTTATAATTTGATCATATTAAATATTTTTGCATGCAATTGCATGGAATTTGAGATTTGTTTGTTTATTTAAAGTGATTTTAGACTTTTTTGGATTATGTAATCAAATGTAAATTGTCTACACTTGCCATACACTCACTCTATTAGAAACATCATATTAATACAGTGTAATATTCATAGCAGTAGTAGTGTAGTGTTCATAGCATGGATTCCAATGATTCTGGATTGTGTTGATTTAATTGTTATTTGATTGCTATTGATTTGAGTTGCACATTTGTGCTATGAAGCTCTTGTTCTTACCCAGCTCTACTGTATTGTTTTCTGCTTGATTGAGAAATTCATATATGATGAAACCAGTTTGAGTCAGTATGCTTTGTGACATGAAGCTTTATCATGCTGGAAGTAGAAATCATTATGAGTTTAAACTGTGGCCATAAAGGGATCCATGTGGTCAGCAACAACACATCAGATAGTCTGATACCATGCACGATTGGTACTAAGGAGCCCATTGTGTGCCATTCCTCACACCATTACACCACTACCACCACCACCAGCAGCCTGAACTGTTGACACAGGCTTGGCAGGTTTGGTCCTGGGTTCATGCCATTGACTGGTCTTTACGCTACCATCTGCATGTCGCAGCAGCAATCAAGATTCATTAGACCGGGCTTAATTTTTCCAATCTGTCCGTTTTTGGTGCCCAGGGTAGCATCAATTTGCTGTTCTAGGTTTTTTTTTTTTTTTTTTTTTTTGCTCAGCACACTTGTAAAGAGCTGCAGATCTGCTGCTGACTAGATTTCTGTTTTTCTGATCATTCTGTCTAAAATAGTGTGTGGGATTCAGCCCTTTTATGAAACACAAACCAACAATCATGCCACGGTCATCAAGTCACTTTTCACCGTTCTGATGTTTACTGTAAACATTAAAATGATGCTTGTGAACTGTATGAGTGTGATATTGTGCATTGCACTGCTGCCACATTGTTAACAGATTTGATAAATGCATGGATGTGAAGATGTTCTTAATAAAGTGGACTGTGTGTTTATTGTGTTTTCTAGATTATTTCTACATGGTACAGCTGACTACACAATATAAAATTTCTTTCAGCTCCTACTGATATACTGTATTGTGTGTATATATACAAAAGGAGAATATGTAAGACGTTGCTGGATATGTATTGTTTAATGAAAATGCAGCTATTACACATACATTGTAAAAACGTAGTGCCACACATTTTATGCATTTATTTTGTCAGTGGTGTATCATGGTTCAGACTGATGTTTTGTATGTGTCATTTTCTAGAGATCAGACTGAGGAAGCTGGTTGATGAGAGGGAGAGTTTGCTTGAACAGGCAAGTTTCAGCTCTACCCACAAATATAGGGTGCTTTTGTCGACATTTAGCTAATCATGGGTTGTGTGTCTGTGTGCACGTCTAGGTAAGGAAGCTGAAAGCAGTCGTGGAACAAAAGCAGAGGAACGGCACCGGGGAAGCAGTAAGTCCACATGAAGATGACCTCCAGAACAACATAGACTCACATATCATCGACTTGCAGAGTAAGACACGTGTTTATTAACCCTGCTGTCAGATTACAAGTCTTTTTATTTGTTGGTTTGTTTTAAATATATCCGGTGAATCAAATCTATGTTTTTTGCATGTTGCATGGAATGGTAAAGATATTGTATTGTACAACATATCTCAAAATGAGGTGTAACACAAGACCTTGAAATATAAATCAAATGATTAAACAACATAATATGAACAAACAGTATTCTCTCTGAATTCTGAGATTCTCCACATTGAGATATTTGTCACATGCGCATATTAAAATGATCAAATAGAGGAGCCTGTAGCCCAGGGGTGTTCAAATTAATCTCTTTTGAAGGTCCAGCAACCCAGAACTAACATGACTGAATGATGGCAGCAGTTAAGTTTGAATGCTTATGCATTAGCTCATGGCTATAAATAAGACACATCGGTTTGGAGTAGCTATGTTTTGCTTGGCTGTGGCAATTTTTATTACAATCTCCAACTAATGCCATGTGCTAGCAACAAATTAATCTTCAGTTGTGAAATGTTAGAGAATAAACATTATATAGACAATATTTCTCTGTCTAATTATTTTGTTTTTGTTGCCGATTCTATTTTTTCTTAAATCATCAATTCACTTATTAGACCAGAAAGGGTAAATGAAATTTAAGTTACTTTCTTAGTATTGCTTTATTTGCATTTATTGATCTTCACACATGCATCACACCACCAGGGTTGGGGATCAATTCCCGTGTGTCTGGGTAATCCAGTTTCTTCCCCTAATCCAAGAACATGCATTGCAGGCTGATTGGCATCTCTAAATTGTCCATAGTGTTAAGTTGGCTCCCCTTCCAGGGTATCCCCCACCTTGAGCCACATGTCCCCTGGGATAGACTCCACGACCCTTTATTGGGTAAGAGATACAGAAAATGGATGGGTGGAGCTTCTCAGATTTGACTACAGGACTGTCTGAGTGCTTTCTGCATTAAGACCATGGTTTACTATCCCTAAATCCAGGCTCCCCACAACCTTGTGTTGGATAAGAGGTTCAAAAAATAGGTCAATGTATGTAAAGAGTGTTTCTCTTAAGCAAACTATTTCACATGTAAATCACATGAAAATGAGACAGTCAGTGCATGCAGATGGTACCCTGACTTGTGTTTTGTTCACATTTTAAGCTTTTTACCAAATTAAAGGAGCCATAAGTACTCATTTTCACTAAAAGACCAGAATCAGTTGCAGAAAAACCATGAGGCTAGACTAAGAGCTAGAACTTTCCTGTACTGAATTTTCAATTATGCTTCTGTGTTGTTCATAATATATTATTATCTTGCTTCATCAATGCAGGAGATGCTAACAGGCAAATCAGCGACTTGAAATTTAAGCTGGTGAAGTCTGAGCAGGAGGTTACAGCTCTGGAACAAAACGTGGGTAGAAGAAATCAGTAGAAGAAAACCTCAACAATCACTAAATGCTAGCTAAATATTTATTACGATTGATGCTATGAAGAGACTTTCACATTTTCTTTGTTTCTACTTAGATCATTCGACTGGAGGGACAGGTGACTCGCTACAAAACAGCCTCTGAAGCAGCTGAGAAAGTGGAGGACGAGCTGAAAGTGGAGAAACGTAAATTGCAGAGAGAGGTACTTTGTGAGCAGGAGCACACTATTCATCAATAAACCCATTACTAATTTGTCAACACGGCACTTCAGTCAATCAGCATTGATATGTAATTGGTTCAGTCAGTCAACTGTCAAGGACAGAAGACATGTTTTCCCACTGGGAATTCTGTAAAGTCAATATTATGCATTAGAGAATGCATGACTAAAAGCAGAAAAACTAGGAGAGATAGCTTGGTATTGTCAGAGTTACAGAATCTCAGAATTCAGAAGATTTCCCACAGGCATCTGGGTCCAGGATCCAAAAGAACAAACAGTGACACTAGTCAGTCATGTGCATCTAAACTCATGTATGTGGAAAGGGCAGGTTGTGTTGAAATGTATGTTGTGGTCAAATATGTTTTAGATTCAACCGTATGACTTAATAATACATAGATATCCATTTAATTTCGTCTTGCATTTTGCTTTCTTCCCATTTCCAGCTGAGATCTGCTCTGGACCGTATCAGTGAATTAGAGGCCAGCAATTCTCATCTGTCCAAAAGAGTGGAGAAGATGAAAGCCAACCGGAATGCGATGCTTGCCCAGCAGTGATGGCCGCTCAAACTTCACTGACAATCTGGAAACCCGCTTTCATTGGCATCAGTAGCATCTGCACCTGTTATCCTCATATCAAGTTACACATCAAGCAGAATTTGTCTCCACTACATCACATGCAACGCCGTATTACCAAGTCTACGAGCCATAAGAAATCAGTCTGAAAAGGGAAAATGATGGCCTACAGCTTTTCTGACTCCATTATAGGAATATAAATTCTGAAAAGGATACAAATGATACTGACATTCTAGGAATTTTTAAGCAAAATCATTGAACATTTTTTTAATCTTACTGGAGTGTAACTTTTGGCTATGGTGTAGTGTCCCCAGTGTATACCAGAGTGGTTGGATCATAATGCACAGATACAGGAGAGATCAGATTTTGGCGCCACCTAGTGGAACATGCACTTTATTACCGATGCTGCCATCTGGTGGTGTCGAGCATCCATTGTGAGGCAAAAAGAATTGAAACAAGTCCACAGATATTTGGGTTTTCAGCGAGGCCAATTACAGTTATCTGGATTAACCCTCTGTTCTGTTTACTATATACCAAGAAATATATGCTGTCAGGGATTTTTCACTTTTCTGAAAGGGAAGCTGCCTATTGACAAACCAACCTTTACCAAGTGATTTTTAATTGACCCTCTTTCGTTTATCATATAATTGTAAAATATGATTCACAACACCTGATATATACTTACTGGCAACTTTATTAGGAACACTTGCTCATTCAGGCTATTATCAAATCAGCCAATCATCAGCATTAGATTTCATCAAATCACAGTAATTTGACAGGTGAAGATTGGAGGAATTGCTTTTATCAATTTTTACAGTAACTGTCCAGTTTAAGTGGCTTGTGCACTGTGTAGCCTCAAATTCTTGTTTTTGCCTGACAAGAGTTGAACCCTGTGGTCTTCTGCTGTTCGTTATAGCTCATGCACCTCAATTTGTGACATAGTCTGTGTTCTGAAATGCATTTCTGCTCACTGTGGTTGTGAAGAGTGGTTATTTGGGTTACTGCATCAGTCCAATCATTCTCCTCTGATTGCACTGGATGTTGCTGGCTGTTTTTTTTTTTTTCTTTTTTGGCACCAACTCTTGAGACTGTTGTGTGTAAAGATCAACAGTTTCTGAAATACTCATACCAGCCCATCTGGCACCAACAGCCATGTCACAGTCAGAGCCATTGAGATCACATTTTTCCTCATTCTGATATTTGATGTGAACATTTTCTAAAACTCTCAACCAGTGTGTGCATGATTTTATGTATTGCACTGCCGCCACATGATTGGCTGTTTAGAAAAATGTATGAATGTCTAGGTGTCCCTCATAAAGTGGGCAGTGAATGTATCATAAGATCATTTCAATTTATAGTTACATTTCACATTTTTGTGGAAAAAGACACCCAAAATCCCCAGCACAGGCGTTGAGATCCTCCTGAATAAGAGATTCAAATGAATGTCATTTTACACATTCCTTATTTACTTTATCGAACATAATCTCTGCATTTAATTTTTTTTCTTAAAATGTTTAATTGTTTTAACAAGCACAAAGTTGAAAGTTTTTAGCTAAACAGAACATTACGGGTTAATCACAGGCTGTTCCACAGAACTTGCTGTTGGATTCAGAGACATGAGGCTTTCCTCTAAATAAGGAGGAGACACTGAGCACTATACTGAACTCCTCTCAGGAGGTGCAGGAATTTATAGCATATGACGTTTGATTTGTAGTTAAATGCTGAAGCCAGATTGAATGGGTCTATGTAGAGTATGTGTGTTAATCAATGTGGCTTTAAGGTCTGTGTCTTCATATATGATGCACAAGTGGATTATTCCTTCTGTTTGTCTTTTTTTATGACACAGTTCATATTATCAGTGATTCCTATACTGTTAAAGCAAAGAAACATATCTGGGTGAAAAAGTCTGAGTCTACTACGAAGGATAAAATATATTTTATGAGGAATTCTATTAGGAAACGAGCAATGGACCGGCATCCCATCCTCGGTGTATTCTTTGGATTATTGTGTGGACA
The DNA here is from genome assembly GCF_019097595.1 of Hemibagrus wyckioides. NCBI lineage: Eukaryota > Metazoa > Chordata > Actinopteri > Siluriformes > Bagridae > Hemibagrus > Hemibagrus wyckioides. Next base: position 25,916,058 of record NC_080720.1, read on the forward strand.
AAACTAACATATTGCAGTTCATTCATTTCATCGTCTGTAACTACTTTGAAGGTCAGAGTTACAGTTGCTTCAGACCACTGGGTGTGAGATGAGAAAACACCCTGCATGGGATTAGACTGCAGTTGACTTGCATTATATTAAATTCCATTTATTCTTCTCCAGGATCGGTATTTCCCATTTCTATTCTGCAGTAATAATCAACAACTTGTACATTGTGCACTTCTACTTAACTCTGTGTGTGTATGTGTTTAGGTGTGTGTTGACTTCTAAATAGGACTTAGAAGTCACACATTTATAGCTGAATACATGTTTGTTAGTTTTGAACAAATAATGATTTCTCTACTTCCTAGTGGACTCAGGCTTTTGGACTCCAGCTCCTGCACACCAGTTACTGTAAGATGCAGATAATAATTCAAGCTATACTGTAACTTACTTCCTTAAAAGTATTTCTGAAATGTCTTTCTGTCTTCTGACTTTGCCATTGCGTTACATATACTTCACAACATTCCATTATCACAGAACAGCAGACGGAAAGGTTTAGAAAGTCCAATAAGACCAAGAAGAGACACTAAAGCTGAGGTGGTGTTTAAGGTGGTCAGTTTAAGTTTCTTCTCGTAGAAGGTTCAATGCACTTAACCATCAAGCGTTCTGTGTAATTTGTTTTTGAACTAAAGAAATTCGAAACATACAAATGAAATCCATCCCATTAAGGCAGGACGAGATGTATTTGACCAAAATTCTGTTGCATACTTTTATAAACATCATATATGTAAAACACACCAGTGTCAATGCCACTTCATTTAGGAGTCTTTATGTTGTTGTTGTTGTTGTTGTTGTTTATATGTTTTCTTTAATATGTCTAAGTGTGTCAGATAACAGAAAAGCAATTAGACCTGCTCGGTAGTAAGAAGGACTGCCTCATCAAGATGTAGACAGGCACAGAACTTTGACTCGGATATCACCAGCTTATAACATCAGTGGAATGTGGAATGAATGAATGTTTTTTTTTTTAAGTGATTAAAAATATATTGCAATAATGCTTAGAATTCCTGAATTAAACCTTCTTGTTATAATAAGTAACATCTTTGGATTTTGGTGATTAATAAGGAATAAGGAAAGATTCAACAGCAGGTGGAGTGGTGAGTTACATTAGAACAAATTTTCTAATAACACTGCATCTTAAAATGTGAGTTATCCCTTTATGTGGACCAATGTCCATTTGTAAATTGTTGTGTCCAAAAGGGAGGAAACAATGAGAGTAAAACTGCATATACTTAATTTGATATTTATAATTTACAACAATATGCGCTACATGTTCACCCTTACCCTTACATTTTCTCAGCCGCTGTATCGTTTTCTTGCATCAGCGTATTCACCCTGATTCCTATTTAATAATTACATTTATAAAATAATCCTAACACCCAGAACTACTGTCAGATCTGCTGTTAATCAACACCATGTGACTAATCAATTCATCAAGCATACATTCAGCAGTACTGTGGTATAATCAATCGTAATGGACAGTAACTGGTGAGTTTTATAACAAGTGGAACAACTGTTCCATCCTAATGCCATATAACATACGACACTACCGTTATGACTGGTGCCTGCTCATGCTTAAGTGTTTCTAATACTAATTAGGAATGATTTACATCTATTTTGAAGTAGCCAAATGTACTTGCTTAATGAAGAAATAAAAGTCTTTCAGGAATAGTGACACTTATCTTACATCTTTATAAATAATCAGTGGAACCATTTTTTCATTTTTGAAGAATTTTTTTTTATACCAGATTTCAAAGGTTTATAAGCACAGCTTATCAGATATGCTGCAACTGTCACCTTATAGACAGATATTTTCTTCATCAGAAAAATGAACATGTGCTTAATTTGCATATCTCTGGTCAGGACCTCTGTGCTTTTTTACTTGATTTACACAATGGCTGCTCCGAAGTGTAATTAAGACACAATTAGTCAACAGTTTAGGTCTTTAAGTTGTCTTATATTTATGTTTCATCACAGCTGTATATTACAATCATTCTTCAAGTCACTTCTCTAATGTAGAGACTTGAGAGAGACAAGTAGACATATCTACAGGGTTTTATGTTAGTTAGCATGTAGACACTGGAAATTTTTGCATACAGGAATGTATACAGTAAACAAGTTTACTTTATTTCTTCCGATTGTTCCATACAGCAATTAATAAGTATGTGTTCATGTCCTAACTGAAACAGAATTTTTTTTTCTCTGCTGTTCGAATGTGTTTGCACTGTCAAGCGCAGAAGAACAAACAGCATATTAAATCACTTATAATTATCGTTAACATTAAAATGATGTGTAATCTGCCTAATTTGATACCTCACTGTAGGCCTATCCCATCTGTGAAATATTTAACTGGCGGTCCTAATAAATGGATTTAAATGATGTTCAATATAAAGTCAAGCATACATACCTTCTTAGACTAAAGCGTTACATTAACATGTAAAGCTGCATATTTCAACGGAGAAAAATCGAAGTGACAAGAGATTACAACTGTGGGATGCGTGGAAGGAGTTTTAAAATACATGACCACTGGCTTATTTGCCATTTTTATTGTGTTTTTTGAATTATAACATTTAGCAGGTAACTTTATTGGTAAAAATGCATAATTTCTGTTTCTATATTTCAAAATGTGTAAAGCTTGACAGGTTTTCAAACAAAGGAAACAACAGAAACTCAATGGATCAAGTCAATACAGTTAAAATGGTTTCCACTTAATATTAATTTGCTGCTAAAATTAAAGAGTTTAGGGCAAAAAAAATCATCAAACTGTTTTGTTTACTCTGGAAAAGTAATTTGAAATGCAAAAATCCTCAATGACCCACAAGGCTTTTAAACTCCAGGTCATAACGTTCTCACTCTTTTTCATTAGTTGCATTAAATACCTAGCTATTGCATATATATTTAAAGTTGATGCAACAGAGACTGTTCCAATCAAAACAAGTTCAAATGTATTGTTTTATGCTTCTGTTTTGGTATAATGCTCAGATTTACAAGGTTACATCATCTTATCATAATATTAAATTCCAATTTATCCTGTAAAAGCTACCACACAAAGGCATAATAAAAAGAACCAGTGTCCTTTAAAACTATCCCACTAAGCACCAAACCTAATACTTTCACTTGAACAGTGAATAGTCCACAGAAAGGTTTAATATTGGTCTAATAAAGGTTTAATCAAGGCTACCTTGGTCACAATAGCAGGAAGAATAAGAGGACACTTGCATATATCTGACAATTGGCTGATGAGATCTAAGAAGGTCCAGATATTGCCAGGCTGCCAATGGCAAGAAGAATAAGAGCCGAAGAACGAGACAAGGGCTTTGACAGCTGCATTTCTTTACTATAGTCCCTATAGTTCATTAGGTTCCCTTGGCAGACCACTGTGTCATCAACATTGCCTGTTTGTGCATGACCTGCGACATGAAAATGTCTTCCACAACCTCACCTTAGTAGCAGAGTTTGGCTGTTTCTCAACCAATTTTAAGCTCCTACACAGCTGTTGCTGTTTCAGTTAATGACCATGTGTAAATTGATAAAAAAAATTAGCAATTAAAATATACATTTTTGAAAGCATTTTTACTTTACAGCATTTCTTTACACCTGCCTAAAACCGCTGCACAGTACTGTATACCGCCATTAAATATTAAAATAAAATAATTCACATTCAAATGTTTAAGTAAAGCAAGACCAAGTGACCATGAGCAGCAGGTGAACACACTTCTAATTTAATGATGAAAACAACTACAGTATGTGTTCAGGCAGCTCTAAAAACTGTAAAAACACAAAACATAATGGATGGAACTTTAATAAATCACTGCTTGCAATGGCAAATAGAAACATGTTTGTCAAGGCAGATAGCCAGAAAGCAAGTTTATCTATGCTCGTACAGTATGACTTGTGTGTTTGTGCAGGGCAACGGTTGTCTCCAAGGGCACATAGAAGGAAATTCACACCTGTCTGATTCTTGGCAGTAAGCGATCTTTCACTAATTTTGTGCCCGATTATGTAGTTTGAAGCTGTTCAGTACAAGCTGGAGTACAGGTCATGAGGTCTGGTCAAACCAAGCAGATGTTAATGTTAATTCTGAAAAAACAATAAACTGGGCTTTGAAATGGGGCTGAATTTGAATACTTTCTTTGTTCAGAGTTATTGTTACAGATAGTATAAGTAACTTAATATATCCCCAAAATAGACATGGGGCACTTTAAGGACACCACAATAAACCTGGAAACACCTTAAGGACAGCAGAAAAAACCTAGGAACACCTTAAGAACACCAAAATAGACCTAGGGACACCTTAAGGACACCAAAATAGACCTAGGGACACCTTAAGGATGCCAAAATTGACTTGGGGACAAAATAAATTAAATAAGTAAGTTTTGGTTGCGCTGAAATAGCCTATTAATGAAAGTAGGGGGATATACAGTCCCCAGATGACGAGATTGGAATTCGCAAAGAAATATACAGATGATACACAAAGGGTCTGGAACCTAGATTAATCCTTACCAGAGTAATGAAAATGCCAAATGGAAAAAGAAAGGATCTGTTAATGAGCCAGAACAAGCTCATTAGTAAGGTTTGGTAGAAGTAGTTTCATGAGTTTGCATTGCTGCAAAATTTATTTACATTTACATTTACAGCATTTGGTAGACACCATTATCCAGAGTGACTTTTACACAAGTGAGCAGTTGAGAGAAAGGCCTTGCTCAGCCCCAAGGGTAGCAGCATGGCAGTGGTGGAATTTGAACTTACAGTCTTCTAATCAATAGTCCAATGTCTTTAACGTTTCCTTTGAAGATTAGGATCGATTACGTAACTCATTATGGTAGCAGCAGAATGAATTCAGAAGTCAACATCCTGTCTGCATATTTATAGAGAATTACAAAAAGCTAAGGTAGCAAGACATTGACCCAAATCACACTGACACGGAGTGGTCTGCTACCAAAGGTGCCATATTCTATGTTGTTTATCTAGACATTTCCTTAGTATCAGGAAGTGAAAGCTGAAATTCTGATCGGTTATATTCAACTTCTGATCTCCAACCCAGATGTCTTCAGTGTATAGCAAAAACAATCCCAATACTTTCAATGAGGGCTGTAAATAAAATAAAAAAAAACATCCACAAATCAGGGCTGCAAAGAGATGAGCTTAGGCTTATAAGGATGCGCTAGGAGTAAAGTCTGAAAATAATGTCAGAAAAGCAAACAAACACCAGCTCAATAATCTAAATAAAATCTTACAAAAAACAAACAAACAAATAAATTCCCAGACACTGTAAACATGACAAAACAGTAAGATCAGATCCCAACAGAACTGCAAAATGGTTTGACTGGTCAGCTAAATTATGACCTGAAAAAGTTTTCTCGGTGTAATAATACACCATAAAATGACCCGGGATGATAATGACATTGGCTTGCGATTGGTGGAGCCGTGTGTCAATCTAATTCATGTTGACAAATAGACGCTCAGCATGACCTGATAAGTCCCTCCCACATTAACAGTATGAAAACCGTACACAGGTCTAAAATCTTACTGAGAACCTGGCAAAAAATAGAGAATGAAAACAAATCGTTAGAACGGGGCTGGCAAAAGTGAAAGCGACAGCTAACTTCACCGATTTTATTTCATAATATTTTATTTATATATATGTATATTAATTTTTTTATTTTATTTTGTTTAATTTGGCAACTTTTACCATAAATCTCAAAACACGACGCCATTAAATAAATATGCAACTGGCGAGTCACAGGTGAGTGTTACTGTTCCTATATACAGCGAAATACAACTGCGGTTTTATTCTAAAAAAAATTGTTTTATTTAATATTTATTTCAAGAACTAAACAAAGCAGTTTTTTTAAGGGAAAGCGTAACAAGGGTTTACTGTCTGGTATTTTGTCATGGGAAAACGAGGCGAAGATTTATTTGATAAGTTTATGAGCACGCGACCAGATTACCTCAGATTACCTCAAAGACACGGGTTACTTTATTAAACACTCAACTCTACACCACCAAAGGCAGTGCTTAATCCTGCGTGTTTTCCGTGTTTTATGTTCCGGTATTTATTTTAATCGATCCGGCATTAACTTGTGCCTGGTGACCTGACAGCGTATCTGTGTGTGTGTGTGTGCGCGCGCGCGCGTGTGAATGAGTGAGTGAAACACAGCGAGCAAGTCTGAGTGGGTTTATGCAGATACACTTAGAGGTAACGTTTAGCTTTAGGTCTTCAACATATGTTTTTTATCAGCTTTCTTAAGTTTACAATTACTCTCATTGGTTGGTGATTATTGTTTCGTGCGCAGTGAGCAGCGGAAAGAAAGAATGGTTTATTGGTCTACCTAAATAAATATGATATTTTAAAAAAGTCAAAGAGACCGTCAAACATATTTTCATCTTTTTAAATCCACGAGAAAAGCTGATGGTGTGCCTGATCAAAAGAAATACCGAGAAGATGGAACTGTACACCTGGATGAAGAGAGCGGGAGACAGAAGCAAAGCGCGTTACACAGGTCAGAAATAACGGAGGACGCAACCACGCCGTCGGTGACTTCCACTGATCAGATAAATGATAGTGAGCACAGTCGTACTAAATCGCATATGGTAGCAGCATGGGCCTCGCTAGGTCATATGCAGCATGGTCGCTCAGCCCTCCTAAAATTCAGTGATTCTCCAGAAACTGTACACAAATTTGTGATCTCCTCAGTCCCCTTTAAATTTCATATGAAAACTCCGGCAGACTTCGGCTCTTCCCCGTCTTTCAGCGCGTTCTTCAATCCGCAGACCGCGGCGTCACAGAGCGAGGATCAGAGGACATGTGTGTGTGTGCGTGTGTGAGTGTGTGTGCGTGTGTGAGTGTGTGTGTGTGTGTGAGTGTGTGTGCGTGTGTGAGATCAGGAAGACTCGTATTTGTCTTGTTCAGTACTCAAATGTTATACACATCTATGCAATACAGTGGAATGCTGCAATAAGTTTACCATCCTACCCTGTTAGTCAAACCTTTATTTTATTTTATTTTATTTATTTATTTTTACTACTAGCCAGAAGAGCCAGTCAGTACACACTTATATAGAGTTGTTAATGCACAGGCTGAACAGATTAAAACGACTTCTACAGTATTCCGAACAGTTTACAAAGAGACAAAACGCAATAATCCTGCCCATGGATTCGAGCATGAAATAGAATGGCAAGAGTTAAATGGCTTCGACTTGGGGCGTTTATAATTGCGCTGCCACCGTTTAGTGACGTCATGTTCCCGGAAAACTGAAGTTGTGGTTGGTGTCGGTCACAGCGGCGCGAGACTGCTGGTTTTGTTCCGGAAATTATTCATTTACAAATTAAGCACTGACCAAAGGTAAATAAATTCGGACAAAGACATTGTATGCCACCAAAACCTCATATTGTTTTAATAATTGCCAAAATAAATCAATATAAACTCCGTGTACAGCTGTACTAAATAATAACCATTTTTTTAAAGACTACACTACTTGACTATTTTCAAGCTCTAAGAGACACGAAATACTGTATTGCAAATAAAAAAGCCCTAAAAACATTAATATACATTATATTTTGCGTTGTTTTGTTTCATTGAGCTCTGTTTAGCTTGAGGCAATTTGTTTTAGATGAGTTTAGACAAGGTTAGAGCCACCAGTACACCTTTTTTAAAGAAGTAAAGCAAAGCACTACTGCAGTTCTTCATGTTGTGTACAGAGAGGGGGAAATGCTTATTTCTTGTTTTTGGGGATTTATTGTTGAATATTCTTTCAGTGCATATATCCACTTCCACAAAACACACACACACTTGTCTTTGTTCTTATAAATATAAACAAGTATGTATTCATGATCATGAACAAGTGATGACAGTATGCAGACTCTGAGTAAATAAATAAACAAGCAAGCAGTTGTATTCAGAAGTTTGAGCATTGTTGTTAAACCACAACTTCACACAAGAGTTATTTCCTCAACATGTAACCATGACATCCCACACACATGTTTCTGAATCTTAAAAAACCCACATTTGAAGAACTTTGATAATCTACAGGCTTAATACGAACACAGCAAAATGACCATGACAAAATACAGTCAGTATAGTGCCTCACTAAATAAATGCCAAAGCTATACAGTAAAGGTGTTTTAACAGTTAAATTAATTATTAACATAACAATTAAACCAACCACTCTGAGAAGCTTTCCTGATCAACATAAACAGAAAAAAAGGGGTTTCCATTCAAAGTAATTAAAATATTATTGTGCAATATTATAATATTATTAACTCAAGATAGGAAGAAACGGTCCACTTGTCTCATGAGATTTTGATTAAATAATTTTATTCATGCACAAAAAACTACAAGAAAGCTTTTCGGATGTATGATTGTTCAAAAATGTTTAAAAAAGAAACCAGATGTACTCTAAAGCCTATGATCCAACAATATTATGTAGCGTACACATCTATAATTTTGTTAAGTATTTTATTACACTTAAAAATGAGTTTGTTTTAGCATTGACCTATGTGTTCTATAGAGAAATGCTACCGTTTACAGAAACTAAGTCCATTTCATGTGGCTTTGTCCTCAGATTACAGTGTAGAAGTGGTAGGGGGAAACAGCACAAAGTGGCAAAGAAGATAAACCAGATGTTAAGCAACATCACTCATTGCAGCATGTGAAACTGACAGCTCATACCAAGTGAGAAATAATGTTTGTAAATAATGTTAAGAAGAACCCCAAGCTACAAGAGTGCTTTTTTTGTCATCCGTTAAGCATGGTGATAGATTTGTTTTGGGGTTGCTTGACAGCCATTGGCACAGGAAACATTGCACAGGTACATGGAAGAATGGATTCTAGTTAATATTTTACAAAATTCAGCAAAAAACAAAATCTGATGAAGTCACTGAAGCTAAAAAGAGATGATCATCATGACTTAGGGCTGTTTCTCTACAGAAGCTGGGTACTGAGGCATTACATATTCTTAAAGGAAACATGATTCAAACATGGAACAAGGAAATATTAATCTCATCAGACATGAAACTGAATCTGAGATTCATGTCATTTCAATGAGACAACAAACCCAAATATACAGTCAGTATAACTCAAGAAGGACATATATGGCCTAGCCAATCTCTAGACTTGAATCACACTAAATTGTATAGAGTATATTGAAATGAATAGCCTACAGTGGAGGCCGGTCATTAGGGGGCACTGAGGCGCCGCCCCCTTAAAGTTAGCCAGAGAAGAATGTTACTTTAACATGTTAAAATTGATTATAGATTTTAATAACGAAATAAAATCATTTAGTTGTACTATTCCACTGTTAGGCATATTATCATTTACTTAAAATAAAAAAAATCAAAACTGACTTAGCTCATTTGTGTGTGCGTGTGTGTTTGTGTGCGCAGGGCGGCGGACAAACGACTATGTGGTTACGTTTTGAAAAACTTTTGAAAAGCATGTGACTTGAGATGGAGCTCTGATTGGCTTGTTTCAAATTTTTTGGACCTGTCCACTTTTGTTGTAAGCGAATCAATATTGTTGTTATATATTTGGCCTAATGTGATTGGACCATTCTCAGCGAGTCTCATTACCGCTCAGCAGAGGGTCAGTTAACAGATAGGTACTGATTAATGCAGAAGCAAGCGGAATATAGATTAAAGAAAATTCGGATATATATTTGCAAAAATACTCTTTCACAAGGTGTTCAGATGAAGAAAAGAAAAGAATCAAGGAGCTTGGACCAGATCGACCCAATTTGCAAATTTAGCAGCAGCAACCTTCATTACTGCTAATAAACCCACACTGAACTCAAATTCACTGATTCATAGTAGATTTATTATGTGCTTTAACAGTTGACTTTTTCAATATTTTATCTTAGCAGTAATGATACATAATCACCTGATAAATAGTTATTTACAGTCCAACTTCCTTAACTTCACCAAGTTTTATAAACTTGGTGAAGTTGAGGAATTTGCCAAGAGGAATGAGCCAAAACTAATACCTCAGAAAACCTGATGGTTTCTTGAAGTGGACATATGCACTGGAAGCATATTAAATAATACAAAGTGTCTGATTGCTCATTTCACTGTATATTGTGACACCACAAGCCGGTGGTACAATGCCGCAGAAATACTGGTCAGGTCTGCATGACAAAATAGATAGGGCATGATAGAACTGGCTTGATAAAGTAGTGTGACAGTATGGATAGGGTATTTTATAGGGTAGATGACTTATATTTTTTCATTTCTGCACAGATTTGGAGTACAAATCCAGAAATACAAATACTATATAAAGAGAAAAACATCTATGTCTGTGCGGGAAGAAATCCTCCAGCATGTGCAGAGTTGAAGGTATAAATGAAAGCGTGGGTGTACAGCACAGCTGTGAGCAGGATCTGTGACAAGAAGAGCAGCAGCATTTCCAAAAACAGTTATAATGACATTCATCCAAATCTTCAAAAGAGGTAAATCCTACCAAATGAGATTTGTATATTTGTTTTCAAACTCTGTGGCCAAAAGCCATCACATCCTCTCTTTTCCTCATCTCAGGTTACTCCGAGCTGTGCCTAGCTTGTACAGGATGAAGAAGAAACATCAGAATCTGTTGTTTGTGGGTGTTATAGCCTGGGTGTTGATCTCCATTATTTTTTTCTGCCAGAACACATACTCCAGCTTGATCTACTTCCGCACTTCTGTACTGTCAAATTCCAGCCAGGGCAGCATGAGGCTCATCACTGCCCCCCATGTGGAAAACAACACCAGCACTGAACAGCTGAATGAGAAAGATCGCCGTCATGGCAGAACTGTCAATCCTCTGATAATGCAGCAGAATTCGAGTGTAGATGAGACCTGGGCAGATAAAGTGGTTAGAGGACTATGGATGGGCTGGGCAACTTCTGACATGCTGAGCTTACAGCTTCAGAAAGCCAAGGAGGAATATACTGCTATCAATCTGTACAAGGTGAATTACACAGGAGAGCTGAAACAGCAGAGGGACAAGAAGAAGCTCCTGTGCGAGCTGAAGCAGCAGGAAGCCCTCCGGACTCTGAATGGGTCTGAGGAACCCTTTGCAAGTCTAGGATGGCAGAAACTGGTACCCCACCAACCTCTGGAGCAGGCAATGAGTGGCCCCTACAGGACATGTGCTGTGGTTTGCTCGGCTGGTGCCATTCTCAACTCATCACTGGGTCATGAGATTGGTGAGTGGCTATGTTTAGGACAGACTGTGTACAAAACCACTCTGCTTTTTCCTGTTAAACAGGTCCTGTTAGTTGAGATTTGTTTCCTTTATTGTTTAATGTAAACTATATAAGGGGGCCAAAAGAATAATTTTCTTTCAGTTATAAAAAAAACTAATATTAATATTTATCCAGGTGCATTACACATGCTTTTTACATGATTTAAAATTGAACAAATACAGAAAACCTTATATTAAATTAAAAAATGTTTTAATGCCCTGTACCATAAACTACAACTTTGTTTTGAAAATTTTGTGGAGCCATATTTCATTTAAATGGTCACATACATGTTATTCTTACTCTTTGGCTATTTACTTCAAATTTAAAATTCCAAGAACTCCATGGTTATGTTTTCACATTCACATTATGTAGACACATTCACTTCTTAAGTACACCGAACAGGCATAACATTATGACCACCTGCCAAATATTGTGTTGGTCACGTTTTTGCTGCCAACACATCTCTGAACTGACAAGGCATAGACTCTACTAGGTCCCTGAAGGTGTGCTGTGGTATCTAGCACCAATGTTAGCAGCAGATCCTTTAAGTTCTTTAAGTTGTGAGGTGGGGCCTCCATGGATCGGACTTGTTTGTTTAGCACATTCCACAGATGCTTGATTAGATTGAGATTTGGGGAATTTAAAGGCCATGTCAACACCTCAAACTCATTGTTGTGTATATCAAACCATTTCTGAACCATTTTTACTCTGTGGCATGGTGCATCAGGGAATACTGTTTCCATGAAAGAGTGTACATAGTCTGCAACAATGTTTAGGTAGGTGGTACGTGTCAAAGTAACATTCACATGGATGGCAGGACCCACGGTTTCCCAGCAGAACATTTCCCAAAGCATGACACTGCCTCCACCGGCTTGCCTTCTGCCCATAGTACATCCTGGTGCCATGTGTTTCCCAGATAAGCATTGCACACGCACCGGGCCATCCACATGATTTAAAAGAAAATGTGATTCATATCTTCTTCCATTGCACTGTGGTCCAGTTCTAATGCTCACGTGCCCATTGTTGGCGCTTTCTGCGGTGCACAGGGGTCAGCATGGGCACCCTGACTGTTCTGTGGCTATGCAGCCCCATACACAACAAACTGTGATGCAGTGTGTGTATTCTGACACATTTCTATCAGAATCAGCATTAACTTAAGTAATTTGAGCAACAGTAGCCTTGGCTGTCCATGAACATGTTGCTGATTCACCACTGTTCCTTCCTTGGACCACTTTTGATAGATACTGACCACTGCAGACCGGGAACACCCCACAAGAGCTGCAGTTTTGGAGAGGCTCTGATCCAGTCGTCTAGCCATCACAATTTGGCCCTTGTCAAACTCGCTTAAATTCTTACACTTGCCCATTTTTCCTGCTTCTAACACATCAACTTTGAGGACAAAATGTTGACTTGCTGCCTAATATATCCCACCCACTAACAGGTGCCATGATGAGGAGATAATCAGTTTTATTCGCTTCACCTCTCAGTCATCATAATGTTATGCCTGATCCGTGTATATGCTTCACCCCTGGAGTGAGGTGATGCACCCTCTGCTTTCACCTAGTAGTCATGGAAGGACATTTCCATTTTTAATCATTTGGTATACAAAGCAACATAGAGCCTGAACCTCCAAAGTGAGCCTTGATGCTTTATAAAAAATATCATTAATGTCCAACAAAACTGTATACATGTCAGTTAATTATGTGTTATGTATTGTTTACTAAAATCTTAAACTAAATTCAGCAAGTTATAGAAGTCAAAAAGGGCACAGTCATCTGCATACTGTGGTTTGTAAATAATAAAGAGGTTTCACTTTGTGAGAGCTTATAGTTGCCAGACACTAAACAGATACCAGCTTCAGGATATTAACAGCAGCAAGGAACAGGAATATGAACTCAGTGAAAAAATGGGAAAAACATACAGTGACCTGCCTATTCTATCAAAAGCCTGCAATTTTAAAAGGGTTTTGTAGACATTTCATATGTCCATTGTATATACATAAGATTTAAGCTTTGTATATTGTATATACTTAAGATTTTTTTATTTATTTTGGAAGCACCAGCATATTGCATTTTTCCCAGTTTTCTTCCCATGCCAGTAGGTGTATTGGTGATAGTGAAGGTGTGGAATGCAGTTTATCCTGGGTGAATTCCCACTTCACTACCAGTGTTCCCATGATAGCCTCCCTGGTCATGATAACTAGATTAATAAGGATGAATGGATGAATATTGAATGAATGAGTGAGTATTGTTAATGTGTCAATAGATTCTCATGACGCAGTGCTTCGATTCAATGCTGCTCCAACTGAGGGCTATGAGAATGATGTGGGCAACAAGACCACCATCCGCATCATCAACTCTCAGGTAGACATTTGTTCACTTACCAATCTCATACACACATGCTCTCTAAATGAGAGGACATGGACACATGCATGTTACTGAAAAACCCCTTTATGTCCATTTGTGAACAGATTATGGCTGGTCCACAGCATAGGTTTAATGACAGTCATCTCTATAAAAATGTTACACTTGTGGCATGGGATCCTAGTCCATATTCTGGCAACCTTGAAAAGGTGAGTAATAACAACAACAAAAAAAATCCACAGTTCAATTGCTGTTGATCAGTATGTCAACAAACCTCCAATCTTTTTCCTTAAAAGTCCAGCTTAGTCCAAGTTTTCATTCCAGTAGATTCATTTCTAATTCATTAATATACACATCACTAGCATTGAACACATTAAATGATGATTTAATACTGAAATATGTTTTCAGTTAAAAGACATGGATTTCACAATATGTACGTCAGAGGTGCGGAAATAGGAAATGAGACAGCTCGCTCTCTCACCATAACCCCCGACACCCCCAACCCCCATTTCCACTGAGCACTGAATGAGTACTTCACAGAAATATATGCATAAGTTTCCAGATCTGTCATCACTTCACACATCTCTTGGGTCTTTCACAGTGGTACAAGAGCCCAGATCATGACCTGTTCACAGCATATATTGAACAAAGGAAGAGATCTCCATCACAGCCCTTCTACATCCTGCACCCAGACTTCCTCTGGAACCTGTGGGACATTCTTCAGGGCAACACAGAAGAGAACGTCCATCCCAATCCACCCTCGTCAGGGTTCATAGGTTAGACTAACATTCACACAGAATAAACAAAACTGTTCAGGTGATACGAAGAGCCATTTTGGAACTGGGTAATATACGGCACCTCAGTGAACTTTTAAATGACCTCATCAGAATAAGCATGAAATAATGGTAAAGCATTGCTATATCAGTATTAATGATGTTAGAATGTACATATCAATATATTAAATATTCGAACACTCCTACCATGTAATAAAATAAAAGAGTATTTAGTTCAAAATTTTTTCATGCAGCTAGAGGCATAAACCTCAACCAAATTATTTGCCTTTTCAATCAATGCATCAGTGCAAATCGTCCATTTGTTACACCCATATTGTAAGTTAAATATTAATAATATGCATTAACAGTAATCATAAATGTAATTGCCAACATCATTAGTGATAATTAGAAATGAAGCTGCTTTGATGAAATTGCACATGTCATGCCTCACAGCTACAGGGTTATGAGTAAAATCCTGTTCGTTCCTCCTGGGTTTTCTGGGCTTGTGGATTGTGTGGCTGCGTTTGTGTGGCTCTGTGTGTCACCATGACTATGAGCTGGGTAAAGTGGTTAATAATATATAAAGGATTAAAATGGATTAAAAATATTAGGAGTCCGTTTTATATCTTGACTAAGCAAGTGTTTGTGTTTGCCAACGGATGTCACAATAAACAAAATGAGAATTCCTCTTTCTTTGTTATAAGTACTTAAAAATCTGCTCATTTTTCATTTGGTTTTGATTTCAGGTATCATTCTGATGATGAACATTTGTGAGACTGTTGATATCTATGAGTTCATCCCATCTAAAAGACACACAACTCTGTGCCACTACTATGCGCAGTACCATGACATGGCCTGCACACTGGGAGCGTATCACCCACTGCTTTATGAGAAGCTTCTCATCAGAAGAATGACCACTGCCTCTTTGGACGAACTTATGACAAAGGGAAAGGCCACTCTCCCAGGGTTTAGTCAGATCACCTGCTAAGGGCAGCAAGTGTAATAAAGATGCGGCATAAACTCAGAGCTCATTAAAAACCAAATCAACAGAAATAACCAGATTAAAATATACGTGATAAATCAGAGGCTATTACACTTCTTTACTACTGTAGGGAAACTGGCAGGGTGGAAAGTAAATGACTAGTTTTTTATTTACTATACTATACTATACATAGTATTTTGTTACTATACTTATAGATTAAATACACACTATTTCAAGTGTATATTTTTCAGGTGAATACCTGTGACATCACAAAAGTCTCTTCTTAGCTAGTCAGTGACTGTACGCTATGTACAGTGTGTTCAGTGTAGAATCTATTCATTTCTATTGAGAAACCAATATCCATTTCATCAGTGAAAAATGTAAAATGTGCCAGTTAAGGCTCTGGGTCGTTGACCGGAAGATCAGGGGTTCAAGCCCCAGCACCCCCAAGTTGCCACTGTTGGGCCCTTGAGCAAGGCCCTTAACCCTCTCTGCTCCAGGGGCGCCGTATCATGGCTGACCCCGCGCTCTGACCCCAACCTCCAAGGATGGGATATGCGAAGAAAGAATTTCACTGTGCTGTAATGTATATGTGACAAATAAAGGCTGTTTCATTTCAGTATGGTTAATGTTATAGCTCTCTGTGTATCTGAATATGCATAAACCACCGAACTGAAGTTTGCAACCAAAGTGCCTCTGAAAAAATGTTACAATGTGTTGCGGAAAAACAAAGATTTGAACTTTTATGGAGACTGGAAACTAGGATAACTTTCCAGATATTGGACAATTGTAATGGGGAACTGGTATCAGAAAATGTCTGCTACTTCATGCTTTGTAAACACACAAAATAAAGCAAGCCAAACTGACCTAGAGAACAGCACTTACAGTACTTAAACAAAGTTAGAATAGAGAGAGACACTGGCACCTAAGGGACAAAAATTTACACTAAAGCCTGTCATATTTTTATCATCATAAGGGGTAAACCAATACATGCAACTCTTCATGTTATTTATAACGAGATTGCATGTTTGTTTGTATATAAAGTATTCTTTCAAGGTACCTGTTACTCAGGACTGTAAATTTTAACCACTACTGGCATTTAAATACGAGAAAAAACTAAATATATATTCTTTAAATTATATATATATATATATTCTTTCATTCATTTTAGATTTAATTTCATTTACCTTCTATTTTTAGAACACATGCCTTAAAGTTCAACTAATGTCTAATTCATGGTGTCAAAACCATTTGGTGATATATTGTAAAGGTTTCAAGTTTCAGATTTCTGCACTAAAACAATGGGTTTATGATGTGTCATAAAATGGTCAAATTATCTTTCTTTTCTTTTTTTTAGCCATTTTTTGGTTTACACAGTGCATAAATGTGAACACAAGTTCTTTCTTGGTTTCTTGTCTTTATTAATATTTTTTTTAATTGTTTAAAAAGTCCCACTCTCAAAATGGACTCAACTGTAATGTGCATCAATAGACAGTGACTTATATAAGAAGGCATAGATTCATTTGTTGTGCCTGTTAGGAAAACAAAAAAATAATAAAAAGAGAGCTGCTTATTTCCTAATCAGGAGATTATGATTAGTAATAATCATAGTTGACATTGGCTCCATGTCTGAATCCGCTGGCATCTCGCGGTCCCATTGCAGCATTCTCATCATAGTGATGCTGCCGACCCTGATCGTTAGCTTTGGCATGGTCCATCCAGTAAGCGAGATCTGTCTCAAGCCTCTGTAAATAGCACAATATAAAGTTTAATTAGTAATTCATTTACATTTCTGGCATTTTGCAGACGCCCTTATCCAGAGTGCTTTACAATTTATCTCATTTTATACAAGTGAGCAATTAAGGGTTAAGGGCCAAGCTCAGGGGCCCAGCAGTGGCAACTTGGTGGACCTGGGAATCAAACTCAGAACCTTCAGATCAGTAGTCTAACACTGTAAACACTAAGCTACTACATCCCAATTCAAAGACCTTTATTAACTGTCTTAAGTTTTAGAAAATGGTAAAAACATATTTGGCACTTGCGGTAAGCTAGAAAGTAGTAATTATGCACCTTATAAATGAGTCTGATGCATGAAAAGATAGATCATATACTTCAGTTTAATGGACAATTTAGAGAACTGTCCATTTCATGTTTATTCATATACCTATCAATCTATCCATACAGCCAATCAACCTGATTACCATTACAAAGCACTGACACTGGAGACTCATGTGAATTAAACATCTCCTAATAGAAAACCTCACCACGTCAATTATCAGGGTTTTATTTTTTTAAGAAGAAGAAGAAGCCTTTATTACAGCCATACATACATTACAGCATAGTGGAATACTTTTCCTCACATATCCCAGCTTAGGAAGTTGGGTCAGAGCACAGAAGCAGCTATGATACAGTGCCCCTGGTTTACACCCTGAGAGTCGATGTTTAAAATATAGTGAAGTTTATTGCTAATTTTAATTACACTCACAGCCTCATCATAGCCCATATGCATGAACTGCTGGATCCACTGCTGCACATCTGGACGGCTGCGATCCCACAGGTTTCTCCGAGGTCTCCGGGGCGCTGACAGGAATTCCTTAGCTTTCACTTGAGGGACCACGAGTTCGTCGACAGATCTGCTCTGCACTGTGAAACGGAGGTTAAGAGCTACACTCACTGGGTTTTTGACATTCTGACTGTTAGATCAGTTTAGCAGCATGGCTGAGCATGGTTCAAATAATTCCATGAGAGGAAAAATGTTCAAAATCTATGCATAAGGCTTAGTCCCAGTCTTTGGTTGGTGGAAACACAGTGTACAAGATTTGTACTACAAGATTTGCATATATATATATATATATATATATATATATATATATATATATATATATATATGCAAATCTGTATATATGTTCTTACTTAGGTTTGAATAACAATACAGCACAAACTAACACAAGAAATGATCACTAGAAGTACATCACAGATACTTCAATATAAACATATTTAATGTATTTCAGGGTGGAGTTTTCCTTTATTTCAATCCCAGCAATTATTATAATACTCTGATATAAATACACCGATCAGCCATAACACTATGAGCACTGAGAGGTGAAGTGAATAAGACTGATTATCTCCTCATCATGGCCCCTGTTAGTGGGTGGGATATATTAGGCAGCAGGTGAACATTTTGTCCTCAAAGTTGATGTGTTAGAAGCGGGGAAAATGGGCAAGCGTACGGATTTGAGTGAGTTTGACAAGGGCCAAATTGTGATGGCTAGACGACTGGATCAGAGCATCTCCAAAACTGCAGCTCTTGTGGGGTGTTCCCGGTCTGCAGTGGTCAGTATCTATCAAACGTGGTCCAGTGCAGTGGTGAACTGGCAGCAGGGTCATAGGCGGCCAAGGCTCATTGATGCACGTGGGGAGTGAAGGCTGGCCCGTGTGATCTGATCCAACAGACGAGCTACTGTTGCTGAAATTGCTAAAGAAGTTAATGCTGGTTCTCACAGAAAGGTGTCAGAATACACAGTGCATGATGGGTCAGGGCTGTTTTGGCAGCAAAATAGAGACCAATACAATATTAGGCAGGTGGTCATAATGTTATGCCTGATCGGTGTATATCAGTAGCAGAGCTTTGTATTCTGGAGGCTGTATTGCATAAAACAATTAGCTGACACATTACCATTTCTTTTCTTCAAGATCTTGCTCAGGGTACTTTCACCTGATCCACCTGGAACAGACCAGCACAATGCTCTTCATGGTATTAAAACTACAACAGTAAAGTTTTGTACCATTGTAATACAGTTTCAAATGACCTGCCACCCAGAGCCACCATCCAACAAAGACATTTGTTCAAATTATTGATTTTCCACATCAATATGGATTGATTCTTGGACCAATAGTGTACAAACCTATCCAGAAAGTGTTGGTGTGGGTACAGAGGCCACAGCTGAATCTATTGAAAGCCAAGATCAGCTGCTTAAAACTGGTGGAATCAGAAGCGGCTCCTGTTTGACTGGGATGAAAACCTGCACTCCCACTGGTTCTTTGTGTATAAGATTGTACACGCAGGTCTTAGACGGATGTATTGAGGTGCAGATGAAAATGTCTTTGACTTGCTATAGTTCAGGAGAGAATGAAATGAGCTGCACATTGCAAATATCCTTGCTAACTGTTATATTCCAGTGAGCTTCTGTAATGTGTCTTTCTACACATCGCTAACCAACTGCAGTGAAAATTAAGGGGATTAATAAAGTACTATTACATGCTGTGGGAATAATTTTTATGGTTTAGAGTATTAAGAGTGTATTTGAATGCATACCTGTTTGTGTTTGTATAAAATGATAAGAATCAGAAGACAGCATGATTGGATCGTCAGGCACCACCTCAGTTTATTGACCACCTCTATATAAAGGTTTAACAATATGAGAGGTGTACTGGTGCCTCAAGAAGAATAGAACTCGGCCCTGAGCAAAAGCGCAACACATGTAAGGGAGTCAATTGTTGATTGAGATAAAGCTGGGAGTAAATATGCAGGAAAGATACATAAGAGAACAGCCAGTACGAAATGTAATAGATGAGAACCATAAAAATTAAAATTAAGCAACAACAGACGGAGCACTGGCCCTGAGAACTTACCCATGCTGTCCTCTGTGTTCAAATGAGCTTTGATTAAAAAGCAAGCTGGAAAATTCCCACTGATAAGGGTGAAGACGCCCATTGTTTTTTATGATTGACCTAGAAAGTGTGATTATAATAGTATTCGAAAAAGCTAAAAAGTAGTTATAAAGTAAGAGATAATGGTGTCCAAACAGAAAATGGGTGGGTCTTTCCCAGCAAAGAGGTGTTGGTTTGAATATTATGAAAAGATAAGAGAAAAGAATAAAAGAACTAAGGTTTGAGATGTTATTTCAGAGGTTGCTGGGATGTTCATGCGTGAGCAGCTCAATTCTTGTAACCAGCACTGATTGCAAATAAAACCTTGTTTCTGCATAATTTGGCTGAGCTTGTCGGGTCGAGGTGGAGTTGGAGTCAGATAATAGCAAAGTATTAATTGAGCAGTATAAAATATTTTCCACAATGTACACACATCCACACACACACACACACACATCTACACTAATGCCCATTTATGTCTTTGCACTGGAGGAAAAGGGAGAAAATGCAAGCCAACCCTCCCCTTTTTCTTACCTTAGCTTATTTTATTGGAATTATATTATCTACAATTAGCTGGCTAAATTTCATTTAATATGCACCACAAAATGTAAACAGATGCAAAAATGCTTTCAACCCCTAAATTTCCAGATACTATCAGTGGGTCTAGAATAATTTTTCTAATATCATAAGCTGAAATTATTATACTGCCAAATTAATATACAGAAGTTCAGTCAGGAATCAGAGATAATGTACTTAGTTTCTGGTGGTCCTGCTAAATCTGTATTGACTAATCTTAATGGATTGGTTTCTATGTTCATCTTCATATATTGTTTGCAGCAAAATTCACATTTTTAGTAGTCATTTAAAACCAAAACCACTCTCTCTCTCTCTCTTTCTCTCTCTGCATACCCCTGGTTGTTTTCATTAGTTTGGTAATGGGAACAAATGCAAAAGCAATTAAAGTGAAGGGAAAATGCTCCAGAAAAGAGGAACTGAAATTGAGAAAGGGATTATCTTAGAGATGTTAACATACCTGAGGTGTTGCAGAGGATGAGGAACATGAGGAAGAACAAAGCTTTTATACAAACGCTGTAGAGCTTCATGTCTTTAGTCTTTTAGCTTAGCTGGGGCTGTGTGGTATGATCTAAAGGAAACAATTTTAGGTACTGTAGGCAAGGAGGAATAACCCTCAGGACACAAGGGCTAACATTCCGGCTAAGAAAAACTTGCCACTGCCCGCGAAGGAATGCAGGCAAAAGCAGAAGTTAATGTTTCGATTGCCCTCCAACTTACCACTGTAATACCCTCACTGTTCTTTTTAAAGGAACATCTGTCACCTACATGTTCATCCATTTGTCTAATCTGCCAATCATATGGCTGAAGCACAATTCAAATATCGCACAGCTTTAGTTAATGCTCATGTCAAACATCAGAATGAGGAAAACGTATGATGTCTGTGACCTTAATCTTAAACATATTACTGTTGTTTCTGTGAGGACATGTTTATTCTGAATTTGTGTAAGGATTCTCAGTTTCAGGTTTTCTGACATCTTTCTGGTTTCTTGTGAACACTACCACCTGTGTTATGTTTGTCTTAGAGAGAGAGAGAGAGAGAGAGAGAGAGAGAGAGAGAGAATAGGCTGGTGAGGAACTGTTTATAGCTGCTATAATAAGGGTATAATGAAATAGTACACCATACACCAACTTGACCTGAAATCTACCAGAACACAAAACAGTTCAATTATATCAGTGTGGATGTGTGTTTACAAAATAACAGTCTTTGCTCATTGTATATTTGAAACTGGATTAGCGTCTTCTCCCCGATTACATGACATCCACATGGCTTAGAGGCAGAAATAGGTGCAACTGCAATATGAATAGATCAACACATGTAGACAGCCCGAGGCTGAAAGAGAGAAGCATCTCTGCAATGTTATCTTAGCCTTCAGGCTACATTCTTTACTGTTCCTCACCACTCTACCTTTTCAACACATTTTACTTCACCCACAGCAGTTACAGCAGTCTGCGTAGCTACAGCAGTCTCAAAGAGGATGAATACATGAATAAACTTTGCTTAAAAGTGATTTTTTTTTACTATTTACAGTGACAGAATTGAGGCATGCAGCACATATTTATTGTTTGCTTAACAACATTAATTCTATTTATTTAAAAAGAAAAAAACCTTTTATACTTGGCCTCCACTATCTAGTGGTGGACAAAGTGACTGTACATGTGCTGTACTGTCAGACATTTTGACAATCCTTAATGGTACTTCAAGATAGACAGGAACTTCTGGAAAGTGGCAGGAATTTACTCATGTGACAGCATTCTTTTACACAGTCAAAAAAGTGTATACTCCATTATTCTTCATGAGGTGGAGAATCGTAGCCCAGACGACTAGCCGAGGGGAAATGAGCCCAGAAGGTTCTGGCCAGCTCGTCGATTTTATCGTAGCCAGCATGATTACGCAGCTCTTCGATCCAGCCGAAAAAGTCAGAGGAGGTCAGAGCCCAGTTTGGCATGTCCCGCTTTTCCCTGGACTCTGCTGAGAGCCAGTCAGACAGTTGAACACCAAATGAGGAATGATTAAAAGAATAACTTAATGCACAACTTAATGCCTTGCACTTGTAAAAATTCACTACATTATAGTATCAGTATATAAAATATGTTGATTTTATATTAGACAGGTGCTGATATTGAGCTAATGTCATATAATAAACTTTATAGTCTTAATCCATTGTTTTAACAGGCATGGGCAGAGTACTAAACGAAAGACAATCAGAAGTGGAAGAGGACAGAATTGTGGTCAGTCAGGCAGAAATATCTAACATGCGTTTACTCTCCATTTCTGGACATATATCTTTGCAATAAACTAATCTCATTATGACTAGCCGAGTCATTAGGTTTTAAAAAATTTGTCTTACGAATATTGTGCCTGTTGAATCTGCTGATATGTTCAATACCGTACATGATCATTGTCTAATCTACACATAATATTTACAGTGAGTGCTCACCGTGGCTCTCTTCAGCACCTGCAATGGAGATTTAAAGCAGAGTGAGTAAAATCAGCTTCAAATGGAAATTAGAGTCTACTCTGTTAGCTAGCTCATTGACGATAATGGAATTTTGGTCAAATGCATTATTTTCACAGTGTAAAAAAATGGACAGCATGCATAGGACGGTTGCTGATCTCCGTAAATGGCAGACTGAAAGGCAACCAAAGTGTTAATAATTAGTTGAATTCAGTACAGAAGCTGAACTGTCCTCTGACATGTTGAAAGTTTAGAGATGAGATAAGATAGAACTTTATTAATCCTAAAGGAAATTCTTTTGCCAGAGACTGCTTCAAGAGCACACAAAAAATGAAATATAAATGAAATATGCTACATATAATTGATTAATAGTGTGATTAAATGTGTACTTTGTAATGCTGTTGATGTTTGAAAATGAATTTTAACTTAAATAAATAAATAAATAAATTCAAAACCAGTGATTTTTATGCACATTCCTAATTGAAATTGTCTGTGCTTCAAACATCCTCTCTCTCTCTCTCTCTCTCTCTCATAGACTGAAAATCACTCTAGTCTCATGCTAGTTCCAAATTATTTTATATAAACCTTTTTGAATTTTAATGGAGGTTTGTCTGGTGTTACTGTTACTAGTGTTATGGCCTGTGTTTATCACCTCAGTGACGTTAACACCTCCGGTGACTTGGGTTATGGTTAAGGCACGTAATGACACCTCAATAATAAAATAAATAAATAAAATAATAATAATAATGAATTGTGTGTGTATATATATAATTCATTATAGTCACAATTTTCAAATAGAACATAAATACATAATGGTCTCAGCGTCACCATATTCTGAGAATGATGAAAAATGGGACGTTCTTTGTATTAGGATGGCTGCACTGGACTCTGCTTCCCACAGTAGACAATCACTCTCTCATTCACAGTCACTAGACTTCTGATTCAACAGACCTGTGCTCACACACACACACACACACACACACACAATGCACATCCTCTCTCTCTCTCTCTCTCTCTCACACACACACACACACACACACACACACACACTCTGAAAATACACTCAGTTTACCTTGTGTTCTGAGTGTACAGTGCCAAGCCTTTGTTTACGTTTCTGACTTTGTGTGTAATTTGGTATGGTTTTGCCTGGTCTAGATAATCAGGCATCTGCATCTGTCTCAACCTCCTCCTCGTGACACTGTTATCTATAACTGCTGTGTAAAATTTTCCCATTGCAATTTGTGTTTAAATTATGTAATATAGAGAAATAATGAACAGAAGTCTTAAAATGCCCAGAATAGGTTTACTGAATATCAGCTTTACTGAATAGCGTTTAAATATTTCAGACCTACTGCAGTAGCACAGTGATCATATATGTTAATGATCTGATGGTCAGTACAGAGGTAACGAAAACATAGAAATGCATGTGCCACAAGTGCAGATTCATAGTGTGAGGGGGAAAAGCCTTTCATGAATAGCCTTGCTTCTGGTGTAAAAAGGGCTGTATTGAATATTCTTGCCATTGTAATATTTCTCTTCTCTCCTGCAGGCTTCATATCTGACTGCTCACTTCCTCCCGCATGAGAGTAAAAACCAACTTCTTTCGGCATCAAACTATTACCTTGTGAGGTTTTTTTAATTATCTTACACACACACACAATCATCATCCAAAGCCGAAGAAAACCAAAACTGAGAACAAAATGCAGATGAACTGGCACTGACTATACTGTCAAACAGCAGGCATATGCTTTATTATTTAAATAATAAGGATTTAAAAGTAGCTAGGTCTCTTACCTGACAGGCAGAAGAGCCCGAGCACGAGCACGCACAGGACTAGCGAAAAGCGAGGCATGGTCACTTTGCTGAAAGGAAAGGCCTTCTTAATGACAGTGTATTTTCCTTCTGTTAAAGTGAGTGAGTATTAGCCATCATCAGCAAGGAGACAATTATGTGGCTAATATGCTTCTAAAACACTGCTGTTTCCAGATACATTTCCCGCCATTTATTAAATGTCAATTTTCATTACATTAATTCTAATACAATGCTTTGTATTGTAGAAAACTAACAAATTAATGAAACTTGGTGAGCTTCATATACACTAATATTCTAATCAGCACAGAAACAAGGCAATAATGATAATTGCAGCTGTGTGTGAGATTACCTGCAGCACCGTATTCCACTCCTGTAGCTCTTGGTGTGTTTCTGAAGATGTTTCAGTTCTTTAAGCCAAGACGCTGACAGAGAACAGATTGAGGGCTGGAATGCTCTGTTTGCACTTCACATATCCCCTCTATATATAATACCTCCATAACACCAGGTTATAATGCCTTGTTACTGTTTGTAGTGAAATCTCACACACCAGAGTGCTATGTGCTTCAAAGCTTGTTTTGTGAAATGCAGCAAATATTCAAGAAATGAGGCCCTGGAAACGAACCTCATAAAAAATGCTATCCTAAAATTAGGACCATTCACAGGTAACGTGTGTAACATTAATTATCTCATTACTATGGCACCGGGCAAGGGATAGGATTTATAAGGCAGCAAGTGAAGAGTCAGTTCTCAAAGTTGATGTATTAGAAGCAGGGCAAAATGGGCAAGTGTAAGGATCTGAGCCTCTTTGACAAGCGCTGAACTGTGAACACTATGTGACTGGGTCTGAGCTTTTACAAAACAGCAGGTCTTGTGGGGTGTTTACAGTGTGCAGTGGTTAGTACCTAAAGTGGCTCAAGGAAAGACAACCGGTCATGGGTGCCCAAGACTCACTGATGCAAGTGGGGACCAAAGACTAGCCTGTCTGGTCTGATCCCACAGAAGATCTACTGCAGCATAAATTGCTGAAAGTTTAATGCTGGCTATGATAGAAAGCTGTCAGAACACACAGTGCATTGTATTTTGCTGCACATGGGGCTGTATAGGCAGAGTGACCATGCTGACTCCTGTACACTGCCAAAAGTTTCCACAATGGGCACGTGAGCATCAGAACTGGAGCATGGATCAATGGAAGAAGGTGGCCTAGTCTGGCTGGATGGCCTAGAGCTGGCACCAGGATGAACTATGGGAAGAAGGCAAGCCAGTGGAGGCAGTGTGATGCTCTGCTGAGAAATTCTGGCATTCAAGTAGTTGTTACTTTGACATGTAGCACCTACCTAAACATTGTTGCAGACCAAGTACACCAGTATTCCCTAATGGCAGTGGCCTCTTTCAGCAGGATAATGTTCCCTGCTGCACTACAAAAATCATTCAGGAATGGTTTGAGGAAAATGACAAAGAGTTCAGGGTGTTGACTCGGCCTCCAGATTCCCCAGATCTCAATCTGATAGAGCATCTGTAGGATGTGCTGGAAACACAAGTCCAATCCATGGAGGCTCCACCTCATAACTTAGAGGACTTAAAGGATCTGCTGCTAACATCTTGGTGTCAGATACCACACAGCACACCTTCTGAGCTCTTGTGGAGTCCATGTCTCAATGGCTCAGAGCTGGTATAGCAGCACCTACATAATATTAGGCAAGTGGTTTTAATGTAACAGCTGATTGGTGTATATTAATGCACATATTCAAATAATAATTATTATTTAAAATGATTTCAGGACTTGCTTGGCATACTCACAAACTTTAAGTCTAATGAAGAGATTAAAATGTGTTTCTTGATTTAAAAAAGGGATCTAATTCTTATGACATTTGCTGTAATAAGGTGTTAATGTAACATTTATGGATTGGAGCTAATTGTGACTAACGTCAGTGTCTCTAATGTCAACATTTTGTAACTTTTTCTGTGAAAGAAAAATCTAAAGCTAG
Source organism: Hemibagrus wyckioides (assembly GCF_019097595.1). Classification (NCBI taxonomy): domain Eukaryota; kingdom Metazoa; phylum Chordata; class Actinopteri; order Siluriformes; family Bagridae; genus Hemibagrus; species Hemibagrus wyckioides. Next base: position 25,942,913 of record NC_080720.1, read on the forward strand.
AGGGTTTTGCAGTTTCTCTTTCATTTGCATTTTGTAACAACAGAAAAAGACTCCTACAACATAGGCAAGAATAAACTTGTTTGGTCTTTGGGAAACTGCTGAGCTAGAAAAGGGGGGAAAAAAACACTTTGGAGCATGATGGGAAAAGAACTGTTAAAGGCACCATTGCACCATCCAGTCGTTAGATATAGTCCTATAATAGCATGCCCCATCAGGTTTTATTATATACTTGATGCATATGAGCATCTTTAACCTTCTGTAGGATCAGTAACAGCTCACATAAGCTTGGATGAGAAGCCAATCATATCATCGCATCTTTACTGTAGGAATCTGTCCTTTCCAGTGATGTTTCCACATTTGGACTTTTTTTTTGCCAAATTGATATCCATCATGTGCATATTACAAACCTTTTCAACTTTTAATAATACCTTACAATAACAACATACAGACAGGTTGATTCCATGATTATGGTGCCATTCAGGCCTTTTACCTTATAGAAATTATTTCATTCTTGATTCTACTGTTGATTCTAAGAAAGTGTTCAGGCAATAATACATCATTTTGTACTGTTTCAGGGCTAACAAGCAGAATTTTTTCAAGGAGCCTTTATTTGTCACATATACATTACTACACTCTATACTTACCCAACAGAAGCCCTGATTCAGAACAGTGATACTGAATTAGCAAAATGAATCTTTATGCTCCTGTTAGATAAGATCTTGTACACAGAAAGTTATTAATTGCTATTCAACTGTTCCTTACATTAAGGCAACTAAAAATAGCAATGACATCCTGTGTGTCTGTCTAACACCAGGACACGCTGATTTCAATCTTAATCTCTTAATCCTAATCCTTCATAGTGAAATCATTATGATTTGGGTCTCCCAATACAAAATCCCTGGATCAGACAGTAAACTGTGGATTACAGCATGATAAGATCTGTGTCAGTACAGTAAGACAACTGGGTCAGAGTGACAGACAAATCCTGTACATGAAGCTTTAAAAAACAACAATAATAAAACAATGCACTAGTCAGCAGGTAGAATGAAGCAAAGTATACCAGTGGATCAAATCGTGTATGTATATAGTATAAATACTGTGTAATAAATGATAAACTAGCTGTAGGTCAGCAACTGTAATCTCCAAACATGAGCCAGAGCAGCTTCTCTAGCATATCTTCTATTGCAGATTGTTGCCAATTATACCGATCAGCCATAACATTATGACCACTGAGAGGTGAAGTGAATAAAACTGATTATCTCCTCATCATGGCACCTGTTAGTGGGGGGGGGATATAACAGGCAGCAAGTGAACATTTTGTCCTCAAAGTTGATGTGTTAGAAGCAGGAAAAATGGGCAAGCATAAGGATTTGAGCGAGTTTGATAAGGACCAAATTGTGATGGCTAGACGACTGGATCAGAGCATCTCCAAAACTGCAGCTCTTGTGGGGTGTTCCCGGTCTGCAGTGGTCAGTATCTATTAAAAGTGGTCCAAGGAAGGAACAGTGGGGAACCGGAGACAGGGCCATGGGTGGCCAAGGCTCACTGATGCACGTGGGGAGTGAAGGCTGGCCCGTGTGATCCGATCCAACAGACGAGCTACTGTTGCTGAAACTGCTGAAGAAGTTAATGCTGGTTCTGATAGAAAGGTGTCAGAATACACAGTGCATGATGGGTCAGGGCTGTTTTGGCAGCAAAAGGGGGACCAATACAATATTAGGCAGGTGGTTATAATGTTATGCCTGATCATTGTATATGCTTTTACATTATATGGCTAAAAGTATGTGGACACCATATTTTTGTTTCCACAAAGTTGGAAGCACACAGTTGTTCAGAAGGATTTCTCATCCAACATACGTGCTCAACCTCAGCACCCAACCTCACTAATGATATTTTGGTTAAAGGAGCAGAAATCCACACTCCAAAATCTAGTTAAAAGGCTTCCCAGAAGGGATCAAATCTGGAATGAAATATTTAGTAAGCACATGAGGGATGACTGGTCAGGTCTCCACATAATTCCAGCCTTATGGTGTATGTACATCAGCAGCTCAATAACCAGAGACAATGGACAGTATTCACAGGGTGCGTCTCAATCAGCTTCCTAGTTTGTGAAGACTGTATGTTATGTAAAAGAGTTCAGGCACTGGTGAAGACCCTAGCTCACTACACACTGGGGTCACACTATTTCTAGGGCATGATTAAGTACATCAATACCACGGGCTTCAACAACAAGCAGCAGAGCAGGTATCTTTTCTGATATCTATTATAAAAAATATTTTAATTGTTCTGTTACATATCCTTGCAACATTTCTAGCTAGTGGATTGTTTTAAGTAAACATTTAAAAGTTGTTAGACTTAAACAAAGTAGTCTTTATATAGAAGTTAAAAATCACAAACCTAAGTAAGAGCTACATCATCGCTAAGAAGCTACTGACATTTGTAGATGAACTTGACCGAGAACTCCTCCTCCATTCTTTTTTCAAGCCGAGAGGCATCAGAAAATATGACGTTATTTCCAGTAGGGGAATATATTGCAGTGGCATTATGGTAGCATCGATGTGATGCATTGTGGGATATTTAGCAAGCGAACATTTCAGCACTTGAATCATTTCGCAACCTACTGAACTAGGGAGCTGATCGAGATGGACACACGAATGTTCATAGATCTCGCTGGACTGATGTGTAAACTGACCTGTTTAATAAAAATATCTCAATGACAATAACACATTGTTTTAAAAAAAATGAATGGAAAGTGAAGTATTTTTATTCTCAAATTCAAGACAAATACTTTTAAATGTAAACTAAATTTGAACTGACCCCTGGTCTATAGTGAAGGTTATGCGAAACTTTCTGGACTGAACTGACTAAACATGTTGAAAGATGGTCATTTTTTACTCTCGTTCTCCAAATGTTACCCAATCAATAACAAAAGGCTGAGACATTTTTAACATTATTTTGCAAAACGTTTAATTAAACAAAATGTATTTCCAATATAACGGTCATTGGTACAGTGCTTAGTAAATTCCTCCTATATGCACCTAAGTTTAAATAGACACAGATTTAAATAAAAATGCTCTTACATTCAGACAAATACTTTAAAAAGCTGGGAAATTAAACAGGGTGTACAGAATAAGCTCTCTTGTACTTATACGAGATACCCATAAGGATATAGTACGCCTCATTTTGGGGTTGGAATAATGTGGAGTGTGTTACACTTAATGAGTGTGTGGCACATTTGGTTGAGTGTTTGACATTCATCTCATCTCATAAACAGACCTCCCTTGTGAGTCCATGCAGCTCTGTCTGTGTGTGTGTGTATGTGTGCGCGTGCGTGTGAGAGAGTGTGTCCAGCAGGGGGCAGTCAGTACCTGTGTGTCATAAATCGGCTCTTTTTGACAACGCGTATAGATAGTCCTGTACTGTAGCTCCTCTTACACACACTGTCATGTAAAATTCCCTATTGTACCGTCAAATAATATTATTTAAAAAAAGGCTACTTCTTGTGAACTTAAGTCTGTTTGCTGTGTAAAATCTGAATCGAAACTTCCGAAACAAAAGTGTGTACCACTTATTATCTCTCGATACTTGATTTCTTACCAGGCATTTGCATAACAATGACAGAATATATGAAGTAGTAAACAGGAAATGACAACGATTCAAAGAGAAGGGATGATGTCACTGCCCGGCTGCTTGCGTTGGCACGCTGTTGCCCACTTGCTGGCGAGAACTGACCACCAAGGAGAACAGTAAGGAGGCTTGGCTCAGAGTGAGGTCTATTTAGGTTCTCAAGGCTCATTTTTGGCTGGAAGGTCACTGCAGGGGTTTGACAAGGTAGAGCTTGTCTCCGTGCTCACTGGTAAAAATGGGGGCTTTCTTGTAGTGCTCCACGAGCTCGTCCATAGTGTTGAAACGCCGCTGCCCGATGCAGTACACGCCCTCGCTGCACTGTACCTTGAAGTGCTTGTTCTTGCCCGACGCCTTCAAGGAAATGGAGTAATCGCTCGGCTAAAGGAAGACACAGAAACAATGTGCCATGAGCAACACTAGATTCATCTCATTTTCTTCACCGGTGTGCTCTCTGTATTTTTGTGGGATTCACATAATATCTACATGAGCTAATGAGAAAAGCTGAGTATATAGATTTTACTTAAAAATTTTAAACGTTTCTGTTTAAACAGCTCAATAAACCCTTCTGTTATATGAACACATTATGAGAATTTTTAATGAGCACAGTCATTTATTGGAATAATAGGAACAGTTTATAGTTTTGCTCCTTGCTCCAACATTGTGAAATGTTCAAGAATTACTCTGGCAAGCAGAAAAGTGCTGTAACCAAACAACCTGCCTATTCAGAGAATTTTCAAGCACCGCCCTGAATGTTTACCCTCTAATACCCCTGATTACTCACAGAGGACTCGCTGTCCCGCACAAGGAAGTCTCCCTCGGCTCCCCTCTCGTTTAGTGTGCATTCAGCCTGGTGCCGCGTCACGCCGCCGTAGTACCACTCCTTCCCTGCGAATCTGCCCGTGCAGGCGGGGCCTGGATGCTGCAAAGAATGGGCCGTGAAACTGCTGGCCCCTCCTCCTTGTGCCAACCCATCTTTCAGAACAGTCACATAGTTTTTGGGCACGAGACCCACTTGGCCTTGACTGTTTTTACACCTCCACCACTCTGGGTCATTCTCGGGCTTCTCCAACACCTCCATGATTTCTCCTTTTTCAAAATTCAGCTCTTCCTCTGTGGCTGAGCTGAAGGGGTAAAGCGTCTGCACCTTGTGCAATACTCGTGAGCACTGCCTGTCACCTGTACCCGCATCTTCCTCATCCTCTTCCTCGTCTTCATCTTCCTCCTGGACGTAGTTGGAGGGGAACCAGCCGGCTCGGCCATCGCTGCAGCGTCCGCGCCACCAGCCATCACTGCATTTCTCTAACACCAGCAGACGTGCGCCCTTCGCCAGGCTCAGTTCATCATCACGCTCTGCCGTGTACGCAAACTTTGCCACTGCCGCAGTGTGCAGCTCATAGATGCGCTCTGCTCCTGCGCCGACACCGTTTGATGGGCACTCGGCCTCCGTGCTCGGCTTCCGCTTAGTCTTACCCAGACCTGCAACAAGAAGTCCAGTTTACAAAGCACGATAAAATTAAAGCACAATAATATAACACAGCAGAAATCAAATAACATGTTGGATTATAAATTACAACAAAAAAAATGTTTTTTTTCCACAAAAATTTCAAATTCCTGGTGAGCTTAGAAATGTTATACGCTGCTTCATTTCAAACTTCATAACCGTGTGTAATTTGTGTATGTAGTATCTAGTAAATGTATGCTGCAGGAGGAGCCTAAAAGGCTAGTTTTTCTGCCAGTAAAATATTTTTATGTACCTATTTTCTTTTTTTTTTAAAAAAAAAAAGCACAAGTATATATTACCCCCTCAATCACAGTGATTAGGCATCATGTGTGAGGAAGAGGGTGAGATTCCTCCGAGTGTGTTACACTGCTGTGTAAAGCAACATGAGCAGCAGTTCATCAAGACGTGGCTGCTTCAGGTGTCTCAGAGGAAGCACGTATCTCTGTCACTTCGGCATCATCAAAATGATTTAAAAGTCACTCACAGCTTTTAAACACAAGCCTCATTGTTGCTTCGTCACGTTACTAATCTCTATACAGAATCAGAATCAGGTTTACTCGCCAAGTATGTTTTAAAACACACAAGGAATATGGTACCAGCTGTACGTGACCCTCAGAAGTCCAGACATTAAATAACAACAATTTACACTATACAGGAAAATGAAATAAACACCACAATATATAGAGTATGAGACAGGATAGTAGTGTTTATAAAGTCTGATAACTACTAAATAACAGTAATGTAACAGTAGTGTACATCACATATGATGGCATAACGTACAAAACACAATATACAGTTCAAAATGTGTGACTAGTGCAAGCAGCAAGTGTGTGTATCATACGGGGATAAAGTGATGAGTGACTGTGCTTATAGTAATTAGTCTGAATAGAAAATACAGCAAAAGAACAGGACATGCTGACATGTCAGAGTTAGAAATAATGATTTATGGAAATGATGAATGTTTTCTTCAAACGAAAAAAATTACAGCCTGGGCATTCTAGCTGTCAATTTTTCAAGATACTCTGATGAGATTTCACTTCGTGCTTCCTGGAGCATCTCCCACAAGATGGATTGGCTGATAGAGTCTTCATTTGTAGCTGAAATCAAGCTGAAATATGCAAGTGATCCCAAACTTTTGAGCGGTATTTTATATACAGTATATATATACAGTATATATATATATATATATATATATATATATATATATATATATATATATATATATATATATATATATATATATATATGTTTGTTGTTAAAGCATTTATATATAAATGCTGATTCTGATTATTTGGATGGGTGAGCGAATACTTTTGGCTTTAACAACAAACTGATAGTCACTGTGTGAGGAAATGACACTAAACTAGCCGGGTTCTAGCCAACTTGAAGCATTTCTTTACAATTCAATTTGGCTGTTGTTTCTATACAAGAGGATTAGATTTAAAAGTAATGATTTTTGATGTAAACAAAATTAGATGTAAGCAAAAATGATTTTTGTTATCTACATTGTGACTTTGGTATAATTTTATAACATATGTAAGAAATAAATATTATAAGTTAATATCTTACCAGTAATGACAAAAGCTGAAATCCCTGAACTGAGACCATAAAGTACTCAAGCCTATTGTTACTGTGCAAATCACATACCAGCACTTTGCACTGCCAGTCTCCCATAAACATGCTCGCACCGTGACCGGCTCTCTATTTTTATCCGGCAGACGGAATATACGCCTGACATTCTGTCTGCATTTACATGCTTCTGTAGAATGTAGAATGTAGGATGGAGTAAGGAGTATGTTTTCTCTTGTACACACGCTCAAACTGTCAAAGTCTTCCTGAGGAAATGGAGGCAAGTAATCCGAGTCTTTTATGTGCATGCGTCTGCACACAATCTCTAACCACAACACAGTCTTTCTTTATCAACAATCCTCAATTCAGTAGCAATACCGCTCACATATTTGGGCAATATACTTGGCTTTAAAGCAGCAATGAAAGAGGGCAATATATTGTATTTTACTGAATAGTACATGCACATTAAATATAATTATATATTATATATATATATTTTTATTTATATTATACATATAATAACAACAACATTTGGTAAGATCACATCTGTGCATTCGACTTTTGTAAAAAGGTTTTCTTGGGACATCACATAGTTAATAAAAGTCATTCCATGTGAAATCTTAAAGATTATTTAAAGTAATGTAAAATTTAAACTCTCTTTTAGATCAGATACTTCACACACATACACTCTAATGGGTTTACTGACTGGTCAGAGTACACTTGTTACTGAATGATGGAATGACTGATGCTATTGACTTGATGGTCACTGACTGATCATGGACTCATCATTGGTCACTGACTTGTGGGCTCATTATTGACTTTTAATTGACTCATCAATGACTGATCAATAATCACTGACTAATTATTGACTACTGACTGGTCCGCTGACTGATCATTGACTACCAATGAGTAAGAATTTAGCTCTGATGATAAATCACTGACTTCTCAATGACTGTTAATCAATCACTGACTGATAGGTGGCTCATTATTAACCTATAATTGACTGACCAATGACTCAATCATCGACTGATCACCGACTCAATGTCTCATCAGATCATCTCTGATCATTTATCACTGACTGATCACTGACTCAACACTGAATAATAATTGACTGAATGACTGTTCATTGCTCTCTGACTGATTATCCTGAACGATCATTGATTAATTAGTCCCTAATTAATCACTGACTGATAACTGACTCATCGACTGATCAAGGACTTATCAATAACTCATCAACTGTCAATCAGTTTAATGAAAGCATTGATGGTGCCTATTAAACTGACAGGCAAAATGTATTTTATCCTGCATGCATGTGCATATTGTGCTCTTATTCATTATCCTAAAAGTCTGCTCTTTATATTAATGTACTTGCTGACAGAGTCAATGACAGAGCTGTTAGAATGGGTATTAGGTAATGAATGAATGGTTTGTCCAGTTCTGCTTGTTCAGATAACAGCAGATATATTTCACTAGCATAGATTTTTCTCTGAATGAACAGGTGTGGCTATATACTGCTTACTCCACTATTATGACTCTTTATACAAACTATTTATTTTTCACAGTTGCAGTCTTGTAGAATCAGGGATCAACAATCAGCTTTTAACAAGCAACAAAAATAGCAGCTGTAGAGAGCCGTGAGTCATGGAGGTCACTATTTTCCATAGAAACATATGAAGAATATGCACAGCAGAAGATGACTCACAACACTATCAAGCAAATGCGTCTCTCAGTGGTTACAGGATGTCAGGACCCAGGTCTCATCCAATTTCGTCTAGATAACTAGGATGTTAAGATCCAAGATGGAAGCTTGCTAAAAAGGGCAGCTGTGGTTTTATCCCAACCAGGAATAGTGTAATGAGGTCATTAGGAATTACTTGTCTTTTACCATTTCCACTTTATGGTAATTCTTTACATTATGGTTCCTTTAATTAATATTATTTAATGCTTTAATTAACATAAACATAAATCCATGTACTTCAACATTAATCCACCATTAGCAAAGTAAGCAGCACTCATTTTTAAATAAACCAAATTATCTATAGTTGCATTAACCAATGTTCTTAGTTTCAGTTAGTAAAACGAATCTCTTAGAGTTTGTGGCTGACTTCAGATTTCCAATATTTAAGTCAATGTACAGCTGTCCAGTTTAGACAAGCCTGTCCTGACAGTAGCCTCCGCTTCCTTCTTCTTGGGTAAAGCATTTGAACCCCATGTGCTCTTCTACTGCTGTGGCTCATTCACCTCAAGGTCTGGCATGTTGGACATTTCGAGTCATGTTCTTCTGTTCACCACAGTGTTCAAAGATGTCCGTTTTAAGTTACTTTAGCCCTCCTGTCTGACTCTCATCAACAAGGCGTTGACACCCACAGAACTGACGCTTTACGTTTCTATGATCCACCCTGTGTAAACTCTATAGACTCTTGTGCTTGAAAATTTCAAAAGATCAGCAGTTTCTTTAAACGATCCTTGACAACAACCTTGTCACGTTCAAAGATTTCTCTCATTAGGATATTTTATGTGGACATTACCCAAAGCTCTTAACCTGCATTTGCATGACTGAATAAACAAATGTTAATATGTTCCTAATAAAATGTCACATAAGTGTATATACACTTGAGATTACTATTAAGCCTTAAAACCAATGGAATTAACCCAGTAACTCTGACTGACAAATAATGAATAAATCATTAATAATAAATGATTCAGCCCAGTCTTAACCTAACAAGTCTTACACTGCTCCAGCCTGTAAACAAAACTCCACAAGGTTAGAGACAGATGCTGCTCTTTATCCTTCTCTTAAAAAAACGATTCACTGAAATACCGTGCATGAGACAGAACTGTGTCGTCTTAAATATCGCAATACAAAATCCTTGCAAGATGAACTGAGCATCTGTATCACAATTTACTACGAGCTCTACCTCTTCGTACACACTAGGTGGAGGCAGAGGTTGTAGCTTACACACCACAATGTCTGAGAGCGGTAACTTAACTGTCTCAAATCACACTTAATTAATAGTCCAAAAAGGTTAGGTTAATCAGAAGGTAGCGTTATAGCGTATGATTCGAAGCTGGGGTGAAAAATAATAGTGAAATGGGGCGTAGTATGCTACTGCACCACACTTACACACAATCCACAATGAGTCCATAGCGTAAACATCCAAAGGGCAGTGATATTAAACTGCTGTATGTACATGCACTCTGATTTTCAGCTGGCTGGACCATGATCTGATACGTAGGTTAAAATTAACTCCTTTGTGCTGCACTTCATGTAAATCTCCAACAGAAATGATTTTTGGTCAAACAAAGAAATTAAATAAAATCATGATTCGTTTCCTGAAAAATTCCTGAGGCACTTGTACATTTTACATGGATGCCAGACAGCAGCAGCGCTGAGAACTGGAAATATTTTTCATTTTAAGGCACAATCTACACAATCCATGTTAATAATGTTGCCCTGTGGGACGTGGTAGCTTAGTGGTTAAAGTGTGGGGCTCTACTGATCTGTGAGTTCGAATCCCAGGTCCACCAAGTGGACCACTGCTGGGCCCGAGCAAGGCCCTTAACCCTCAGTTGTATAAAAAATGAGATGGAACTGTAAGTTGCTCTGGATAAGGGCGACTGCCAAATGCCAGAAGTGTAAATGCCATGAAACAGAAAAAGATTAAAATAACAAGTAAAGGTGTATAATTACGTCTTAATTCTAATCAACTTAGAATTGCAGTGTTTAGTCAACAATAAATATATTACAATTTTAAAATGTCTAATAAAGAAAGAAAAACAAAGAAGTGTTAAGACAGAACTATAACTCATTATGATTGTAATTATAATAATTATAAAACGGAATCAGGATTTTGTATATATCCAGAAAGTGGAAGTCTCTACTGTATAATTTGTTTAAAAAAGAAAACCTGATTATAATACACAAACTCTGCCACAGCAGCATGGCGCACAAATATTTATAACCTTGTTTTTGTCTTTGTTATGCACAGAGTCAATATTTTCATAAAAACATGTGGAATGGAGACCCCACCTGAGGCCCTGTGCATCTGTTCCGTTTTGGTCTCGGGAGTCTCGCACCGTGGTTCCACACAAACGAACTGAACAGATGATGCTCAGAGGGAGACACCATCTCTGTTCCCTTTTTTTCCCCTCACCTAGGCTACGCTTATGGTTTTAACCCTTTTTAATTAAACCTGACATGAGGTCATTGTCTCATTTTTAACATGTGAAACAAACTTTAGGTAGCGACGAGTAATCAGGATCACTCAAATCCAAACGGTGGTGAAAACACAACAGAAGTTGACTCATGACCTCATTTATGCTAGGTCAGAACAAATCCCTGAACAAGGTGGCCTGCTTTCCAAAGAGCAAACATCAGGTGAACATGAAGCACTGTCTAATTATCATATCATATTAGCAGCATAACCAAAAGTTTAGAAAAAGCTTTCATGTTACTTAAGAAAATGCTCTGAGGAGAGGTGAGAGGCTGCCTGCCTCACTGTCCGGCACCTAGTCAAGCTACAACACAAAATACATAAAATAGTAAGAAATAGTAAGAAAAGTTTCAATAAATAAGCAAGCAGAGTAAAGACCTTACTAAAATAAACAGGGTAGTGGTAGCTCAAGTGGTTAAGGCTCTGGGTTGTTGATCAGGGTTCAAGCCCCAGCACTGCCTGAGCAAGGCCCTTAACCAACCACAATATATTTTAGACGCTTCACCTCTTCACCTTTGGATTAATTCGTATTAGATTTAAATTTAGGATCTTGGATTTTTTTTTGCAGGTAAAGTACATGGAAGACAAAGTATGATTTTGGTGGTATGCAGAGGCATGATTACAAAAATTGCGTCACTGTCCAAATACTTTAAAGCTACTTTAAATACTTTAAAGCATTTGATTGCTAAAGTATTTAAATATTAAAGTATTATTTAAGTATTATTAAATACTTAATCAACTTATATAAACTTTTGTGAAAATTAATGTTGATATTTTATTTAATGTGAATATTTTAAATAATGTGAATTTTAATTCATATGAATTTTATTCAATGCGAGTATTTTAATTTATGTGAATTTTATTTATATATGCTTATGGAAATAAAATATTCAAAGTTCATAATCAAATCCTTTAGTCAGCATCCAATCTCCATATCTCTAAAGGTCTATGCATGATTCTGTTCATATTTATCTTCCTCTTCCTGTCTCTAGCAGATGCATCACTTCTGATCACCGATTTATTATCGCTCAGAGCTGACAAGATTGTATACCTGAGGCTAATCTCTCAACTGATGAATCTAGTTTGAGTTTATTTAGCGCTGTAATGTGCTTGTGCGAGTGTGTGCACATGTTCACTCAGACTGTGGCACTCTTGTCAGTGCAGTGGAGGATGGGGTAAACTGCTCGATTGCTCACTGAAGTTCATCTCTATGCGCTAAAACACCGTCACTGAGTACTAAGCAGCAATAAATAGGCTCATGATCGATTTCTGGAGGTTTCTACATGATGGCACACCAAGATGTCACTGATTAAACATGTGTTTTCAGACATCAACAAAATACAAGCATTCTTTTAACAACAAAGCATGTTCTTTTTTTAATATAGGACTTCATCCAATTAAATAAGTGAATCCTTATTGCATTTTCAGGTTAATGGCTTTGCTCAAGAGCCCAGCAGTGGCAGCTTGATGGTCCAGGGTTTTGAACTCATAACCTTCTGATCAGTAGACCGAGCTATCACTATTAACCACTGAGCTATCACTTCTATTCACCTTATTACCTATTAAAGTTTACACATAAGAGGACCAACTCAGGACTGTGTAACGTTAGAGAGTGAATCACAGCATATAACATGATCAGCATCTGTATAAAATCCTACCAGTAAAAGCCAGACAGAGATGTACCAGAGGTCAGACACAAAACAAGATATTTTTAATCTGGAGTATGAATTTGTCTGCATTATGTAGTCTAATCCCAGCTTTTCAGACAGCTTTGTAATACCCAGACTCCTGCTATTATTCCGTCCTAAAAAAAATCTTCATAATGAATGATGACATGGTCGATCAATCCATCGACCGCTCTGTGTGATTAAAAGAGCTTAGTAATTCATTTTACAATAATAATAATGAAAAAAAAACATCTCAATTAGTTTAGCCTCCTACACACCCTTTGTTTTAAATGGTCCTTCAAGGGCAACACTGCGTGGATTCTACAGAGACGCTTCATAAGGCTTTCATAAAGCAAGATCATGAGAAATAATGAACGGTAATTAAAAACCAACAACAATTGCTGTGCAGGTAACTGAGCAATCAATAAAGCTTACCCAGAGTGTCCTTGAGGTTCTTCACCAGCGAGCCCTTCTTCAGGCTGTTTTTTCTCTCCACATAGTTGGATGGCACGTAGCCTGTGCGGTTGGCAGCGTTGCGGACGCGCCACCACGTTTTCGAGTCGTCTAGCAGCCAGAGGCGCTCATTCTTCCGGATGTCAAGTTCCTGTTCCTGCTGTGCCGAGTAGTCCCACTTGGCAATCACAATCACCTCCTCTGACATCTTTCATGGAGTCACGCTGAAGAAGAAAGATGCATGGTTAATTCCAGGAAACAGTACATAGCAAAGCCATTAGCATGTACACACTACTGAGCTAATTACCACTATTATGATCTCTAAATAAGAATATGAAATACAAGGCAGCCCACAAGCACCTGGATGGAAGGATGGGCAGCAACAGAGAATCGGGAGTCCTGACAGCTTGAGGTAAGCTTTTACCAAGGGCAAGGGCAGATACCACTTGCTTAGTATATATATATACACACACACCATAGTTTAGTCTACAATAACATGCCCAAAACTAACAACTCATTTATTAAACCTTTTCCTGGTAAATTATTTAATAGAAATAAATATCAAACAGTTGAGACAGCATTGCATGTAAAACACTGACAGCTGGAAAAAGGATCCATTGCCAGAAAAGGATAAAGTGAATGAGAAAGCAGAATGCGATGGAGAAGAGAGAGAGAGAGAGCGCAACAGATGAACCAAATGACACTGACAAGAGCTGGCTGATTGAGACAAGGCAATGGAGTGTGATGGGGCTGTGACAATCCACTTCCTGCCTCAGGGATTCTTGCTCGCACTGCTACCCAATCGTACTGACAAGAGCCATACGCAAAGTGAGCACTGGGGAGTAGCAGGTACAGCGGTCACTGCAGGGTCTCCTGGGAGAAAACTGTGCCATCCATCACACTGTGCACAAATCATGGCCACTTTGCAGCCCAGCTCTCCCTCTCTCTCCCATCATCCCCCCCATCATCCCCTGGTGTCTGTCTCGCTCTCTTCCAGTTGGCCCAGCACAGCAGATAATCTGCCAGTCACTGAGCATCTCGCCAATGCTGAAGCAGGCTGGCAGGATTGTAAGGATATGATTGACAATCGTCAAAGACTTCACGCCACTTCTAAAATAAGCAAAGCAGTATTTTAACCATGCATACAAGATACATGTTCATAAAGGTTTTATTATTCTCATACTGCTCTTGAGAGGTGAAACAGAAGAAGCTGAGGCAGCTTTCAGACTGATGGAGTCTGAAACAGACCACACTTGCATGAAAAACTGGCAAAATGAAAGAAAGCTGGAACAGGAAGTGGACCAGGAAATGCACCATGGTACCGAACCCAAGTCTGTAGGAGGTGGTATGTGATTGGGTTGCACTGAAACTGTGGCACAATTCCTGTGAACGTAAATGCAACTCATACTTGGGTCCTCATTTGTTCGGGAAGTAAAGTAGCTATGTGTTTTAGTTGATGATACCATTAGCTTCCTCAATACACGAGTGACAAGGGAATGTTGAGGGACACAGATGAGGTGATATGCCTTACTCATAGCAGTAAGGCACATTAAGGTGAGTCATGCTGTGTTTTCCATGCACGTTTGTGATGACTTAAGATGACCGCAAATGCACCAGGGCTTCATAGAATAAGTGAAACCACATCAGAAACAATCACACTTGGAACTGGACCGCAGCAAAAATGTTGAGCGTGAAAACCACCTCCGAGTTCGAATCCCAATAATACCACAGCCGTCTGTGGCCAAGGAAGCAAAGCTTGCTGCACTTTCTGGGTGTGAGCGGTGGCGGTAATCTCTCGCCTGTGAATCACCGTGACACTAGCCAAATATCAGCATCTCTGAGCTCTTGTATCTGGCAGAGGTCAGATAGCACTTTCCTCAGAGTGTGTGAAGCATCATGTGTAGGAGCTGTCACAATACTGGTGATAAACCTTACACTGTCTAATGTTCTTTCAAGAACAAAAACAGGATAAAGAGATTTGATGAGTTATTAAAACTGGATGTTTTTTTCTGGTCTGGATATTTTTCCCAGAAAAATCTGAGCTGATCAATTCAAAGAGTTGTGTTTTGAAATGAAGGAACTTGTGTCTCTTAGACTAACTATACATTTGAGATCATGCTTGTTTTCAACCTCTACATCTAGAAACTACTCATGATTTGAGCAAAATGGCGTGAAATAATACTAGGAAGGTTAAGTATGTTTAGAAATGTGCAATACAGCCAGCAAAGGTTTGGAAAACATGGATGATTCAAGCAGGAACATCACTACATCCAGTGCTTCTCATATTCACACAAATGAATAATAATATCCGTCACAGAAAAACACAGGTTATGTCATGAGGCCAGTAGAGTAGTGTACTGTAAAGAGTTTCCATACAGCAGAGTAGGGTTGAACTGTTTTCTTTGTTTTCCATTCCACTATAATTTGATTAGTCCAGCGATGTTCCAATATTTCCTATAACCTCATTGGGACGTCCGTGTTCACGTGTCCACTTCCTAGTTCTAAACTGTTACATAATCAAGGTACATGGCAAATGCTCCTTTTCAGCTTTGCCACGTTTGACTTAAAATATAAAAGTTCATCAGATTGAGATGAAAAGGAAAAAGGGACGCCAAATTTCCCAGATGCAATGTACAAATTAAAGTGAGCTAGCTAGTAAACTTGCTGACATGCTGCAAAGTAAGTGTGGCTTTGGGATCTATTTCTGCCAGAAGAGCAAAGTAAACAAAGTTTGGCCCGATTTGTGTCTGCAATGTCAGTTACTCGAAATTGTTGCTGTTGTATAAAAAGGAACGTCGCACTAGCAACTGTGTGTTTATTCTGAATATTGGCACAGCTATGATTTGGGCATAGGCATGAGCCTGCACATTGATTCAATGAAATTTCTTGCCTGTTTTTATTACACACACATATTATATATATGTGTATATATATATATATATATATATATATATTTATATATATATCTATATATATATATATATATATATATATATATATATATATATATATATATGTGTATATATATATATAAAAAATTTTGTTTTTTTCTTCATTTTGTCGATTAGTTAGTGCAGCTCTAATGGCAAGTGCCACCCCAGTGCCAAGTGTTGAGCTTATAATGGCTCTACTTAAGTGAAGTGCAGTGAATAATTTCAGACAAGGCGGATTCATTTTCTCCGAGATGAGCATCCGAGACTACATTCACGTTCTCCAGAGTGAAATTGCCCTGAAACTTTTCTATTTAGGCTGATGTACACCATTCACAGGGAAAGCTGCTGAAAATAAAGAGGAAATGGCTTTTCCTACTTCTCCATTTAAAATGTGCTTCCCAACTTCATGTCTATTTGCAGTAATGGTGGCGCTTTCAACAAACAATCTTTTGTTTGAGGCACTTTTCCAGAACCAGCATCCAGCTCTGATTGCCATGCTTTCTAAATACAGCACATGCCATTACACTGACGTGATGACACAATCATGAACTTTTTTTTAGTGTCTATTGATGACAGAAAATAGTTGCTTTCATATGAATATAGTTTGCAAAATAATTTACAAATAAAAAAAAGAGAGACTGAATAAATATTCACCACTTTGGGGGAAACCATCAAAGTGTTGTCATACCTAAACAAACGGCATCATGAAGACCAAGAATCTCTCAAAACAAGTCCAAGACAAAGTTCTGGACAATTATAAATAAGGGCTTGAAGAAGAAGAAAAAAAATCTCCCAAAAATCATGCTGAACACCATTAAATCTATTAATAGTAAATGGAAAAACATAGAAATAGAGATTGCCTTCCACCATTGGGGAGTGAAATGAACAAGAAAAGATTCTGCAAAAGAACCAGGAAAGGTATGAATGCAGCTCTGGGGATTGACATCTTATATGTAGGGAAGCCTTTTACAGCACAACCATAGTCATGACACTCCATAAAGCCAAAGGCGGCAGGAAGAAAACTATTGCTGAAAAGAAAAAAATCATAGATGAAATGAAATCACACAGAATGTGGCAGAGACTCGCCAAAAGTGATCATGTACTACATTTGGTGGATGTAGTGAGGAAGTGAAAATTACTGTTCATCAATGTGAGAGAGCTTGAGCAAAGCATTTGATCATATGAAACTGCAAAACGGTTTCTATTTGACCAATGAATAAAAGCATGGTGGTGGTAGCATTGGCAGGGAATAGTAAACAGTCAGGGATGATGGAAAGTTGGACGTAACCAAATCCTAGATGATCTAGTACAGATGTCATTATATTCAAGAATTAATCA
Source organism: Hemibagrus wyckioides (assembly GCF_019097595.1). NCBI lineage: Eukaryota > Metazoa > Chordata > Actinopteri > Siluriformes > Bagridae > Hemibagrus > Hemibagrus wyckioides. Next base: position 25,960,215 of record NC_080720.1, read on the forward strand.
AAGAAACACTCCTGCCTCCTCCTCCCTCTCAGTCTCATTACTGCGTCTTTCAAGTATTATACATTAAAAACTAAAATCTCTCTGAAAAACTTGCTTATGAGCACGGATTCAGAGTTCCTACATGCAACCTCATCCTCTTCCTTCCATCTTTCCCCTCAGCACAGTCTACAATGTTCAATGTTCACGGGGCCTATGGGAACCGTCTCTGACCTTGTTCTTTCAAGGCAGATGTTTCGGTTTAGTTCACAGCCACCGATAATCACCCTTGCAGCTGGAAAACAGGATCGGGTCGAGGGCACGAGAGAGCAGTTTTGTTTCCGCAAACAAGAATCCCACGACATTCAGCCAGCTTGTGCTGAGAGCTGTTAAGCATAGATTAAGCCCACATGGAAGAATATCCAAGAAATTATCCTGTCAAACTAAACCTGTTCCTTCATCTTAATGTCCTTCTTTTAGCACCTCATCCAACAGGGTACAAAGAAGAACGGTGCTGTGAACTGGTTTGTCGCCAATAAGAAAATGGGAAAAGGTTGCGCGAGGAGTAAAAAAAAAAGAAAAAGAAAAAGTAAAAGAAATGAGTAAGCGTTTTTCAAACTGCTCCATTTTACAAGATGTGCCTCGTGTACCATTGCGTGTTTGAAAGACTTTGAAACACAAAGAGCGCTCATCAAGCGTCTGTCAGATATAAGCACGAGAATATCTGTGTAATATAATAACCACGACTCACTAATCCTCCTTATGCTCTTTGAAAGTGAAAATTTCACTTTCTGTCTCGGTGAAGAAAGGGAGAATATGAAGAATGAAAGGAGAACCAAATTACTTATTGTGGTTTAACAAGCCAGAAGAATTGCACTGAAGCAATTCAGCTGTACTCGGGTGTATACTTCAAATTCTCTGTCTTCAAGTTTGTTTAAAGATAACAAACATACACTTAAAGGCCAGACGTCTGAGAAGCAATTTGTAGATGGTCATCGGACAATTGGTTCAACAACCAGAACAAAAATCCGACCTCCTTTATTCCTCCTGCTTAGAAAACAGTTTACTTGAAACACTGCAGACAGAACACTTTGACAAACACACAATGTCACACTGTCTGTATTAGCCAACAAGTTGGGTACATTTCTGCATCACAGTGCGGTTGAAATATCAACCGCAAATCAAATCTGATTGGTCAGAAGTTCTCAGAAGATTCTCAGACAGTACCTCCAGCTGGAACATGAATAATAGGTTTATAGTAAATCTTTACCAGAGGCCAAAAAAATTAAATTTGTGCCTGTTCATTTTCAGCATTGAATTTCTTTATATTGTCACACTCCAATGTGCTGCTTAATGGCTCATATGAATGTAGACACGCAGGGCTATAAGAAGATTTCTGTTTCTACCTAGCCTGCTGGGGGGAAATAAATTCACAGAAAAGATTCCAAAAACACACAAAAAACTTGTTTCTTCAAAGTTGATATCAAACCCATTCCGGCTCTCTGAGATGCTCTAAGTGCTTGTTCATAAGCATCTAAAATTTGGCATTATCATCAACCTCTAAAATTCATCCAACAGAGAGAAAAACAGTTCACACTGAACAACAGAGTCCAGAATAATTTTATAACAGACTTGCAGTGAGTCATTTGTTTATACTGATTGAAAATGTCCCATAATTGGATTTGAAGGCCAGTGTACTGGTAAAAAACTTTAATGCAGTCATTCTAAAAAGTTATTTTCTGTATAGAAGTTGCTCATACATGTGGACTTAAACACAGGTTTTGATCTAAGAGTAATAAATTGCATTGTTAAGAAATATATATTTGTTGATGTGGTGAAGTCTTTTGCTAGGTGATGTTTGTGTAAAAATTTATCTAAGGAGTCTCAAATGTCAGTGCTTTGTTAAGCTTTCCAGTACAGGAAAGTCTTCAGGACAGAATTTCTCAATAAATCTTTCTTTTTTCTTTTCTTTTGAGAGAGAGAGCGAGAGCGAGAGCGAGAGCGAGAGAGAGAGAGAGAGACAGATAGTCACAAAACAGAGAGACAGAGAGAGGAAATGAGGGTGAGGTAATGACTGTTTGTTGTTTACTCATACCATAAAAAACGAAATTTTCTCACATACAGTATATTGCCAAAAGTTTTGGGACACCCCTCCAAATCATTGTATTCAGGTGTTGTTTTTCAGAGGTTGGGACAGGAACCCTTTATGCTTCAGCACACCAAGACATTTTGGACAATTTCATGCTCCCAATTTTGTGTGAACAGTTTGGGGATGGCCCCTTCCTGTTCTAACATGACCGCACACCAGTGTACAAAGCAAGGTCCATAAAGACAAGGATGAGTGAGTTTGGTGTGGAGGAACTTCAAGTCCTGACCTCAACCTTACAGAACACCTTTGGGATGAATTAGAGTGGAGATTGCGAGCCAGGTCTTCTCGTCCAACACCAGTGTCTGACCTCACAAATACACTTTTAGAGGGATGGTCAAAAATCCCCATAAACACGCTCCTAAACCTTGTGGAAAGCCTTCCCAGAAGATTTAAAGCTGTTATAGCTGCAAAGGGTGGGCCAATTCTATATTACAATAATGTGTATGTAAAGGAAGCTGTCCCAAAACTTTTGCCAATAAGTTCCACAACATTAAATCCTGCTATAAGCTGTTAAAAAGAATGACATGGCATTTATTGATAAATGAAGCATTCTAATCTTCGGTAAATCAGTGTAGTGTAAATATGATGACATACCAGATCATATAACAGCACGGTTCCTTACACATTAGCTACTACTCTTTAGCCTAGTCATCAGTCATCAGGTGTCTGGGCCTCAACAACTGGACCCTTACTTGTCCTGTAGTCTTGCTAAAAATTGCGTAGGTTGTTTATCCCTGAGAGTAATACAGTTTAGTAAGATTTCTGTCTGCTAGCCCACATTAGTCAGAGATAGTGTGGGATTTCTGCATCAGAGAACCTTCATGTTTTTAGCAGATTATTCTACAGTGCATAACCCTGGCCAAATGTTACATAATAATGAAGATTTTTTTCCCACCAAAATTAGACACGTTTCAAGTCCAGTAGCACTGAGGTTCTGGGGCTAAACTGCGACATCATTATCTCATGTTATGTTATATGATCAGGTCTACATGATACTCCATTTACACAAGTTTTAAATGCAGAATTTATAAGATCAGAATCAGATCTAAGTACTGTTACCCTTATAAAAATCAGACTTTTAAGTTTAGAAGTACTTTATGAATATCTGTGTGTGATGATAAATGAGAGAGAGAGAGAGAGAGAGAGAGAGATATTCAAGCAAAGTCTCAATATTAGTGGTGTCAGTTTTCAGTACTTTGAGCCAGACTGAGCCATGTGACTCGAGCCCCTTGTGACCCAGTTGCTGGGAAAGGCTTAACCCGAAGGCAACGAAAGGGAGAGGGCAAGAATGAGAGAGTGAGAAAAAGAAATAGAGAGAGAGAGAGAGAGAGAGAGAGATAGAGAGAGAGAGAAACAGATTGCAGAGAGGAATGTGTGGGGCAGAGATAGATGCAACACACAGGAAGTTAGAGCAATGAACCATCTGATCCTGAGAGCATGACAGAGGAAGATGGAAGAGTGAAGGAAGGAGTGAAATGTCACACGATATCTTGACTTTGTCAGAGCCTGTTGCTTGTCAAATTCTAAATATATTTATTTTATTCTCCTCACCCCAGTTTCATAAAGCAGGTCATGTCAATTCTTTTTTCTTTTCTTCCTCTTCTTTTTTTTTTTTTTTTTACAAAGCAACAACAATTCCAGTTTGCAATAGTCAAGAGAATATTCAATATCAATGCTGCTACAGCCATCAAAACGTGTCCTGTTCTCTATATTAGAAGCACTGGCTTCCTCTTCAGCTAGCCCACTGAGAACATCTGTTAGCTTAGGTATACAGGATGAGGCAGCTAGTACTCTTCTCCAAGTGTGTTGAGTCCTATGATGCTGCACGAAAAGATGCAAATGATTGAAATGATACAAATGAATCATAATTAGCAGAATTCTAGCCTATAGCTACAGTCTCATGTTTTGGTGAACTAGCACATGTAACAACATTATAATAATCTTTCCATTTGAACTTTGTTGGATTATTTAGTGATAGAGGGGTGAGGACTGAGGTGAGGATCCCAAGAAAACCAGGAAATTGACATCCGAATGACTAAAGAAAAAAATAAATAAATAAAAATAAAGGTGTTGGAGTAGCCAAGTCAAAGTCCAGGTCTCAACCTCATTGAGATGCTATGGAGAGATCTTAAGAGAGCTGTGCATTAAACAAATAACCTCAAACATCAGTGACCTGAAACAATGTTGTAAAGAGGAGGGAATAAAACTTTCTCCAAAACGATATGAACGACTGATAATTGTTTACTTCAAGTTATTGCTGCTAAAGCTGATTCTACAAGCTGGTGTACTTCATTTTCCTCATCTGGGTTCTGAATATTGGTTTATTTGATTGACTTTTTCTACCAGTTTTTAACTAGAAACACATGCCTACTGTCTCTGGAAACATTTCAAATAAGAGTGTGCTGTGTGACATCTAAATGAAAACCTAAACCAATTCCACATTGCAGAGCATGCATAGGCATTTCACACTGACATAACTTTGGATAGGAGAACCTCAGATGTTAATTATCAACATTGTGTACTTAACTACTGTACCCAACAGCCTGTAGGGCGAATGGCAACGATCCCTAGTGGGATTGGAAAAAATGGAGAAACACAAAACACACTCATTAATCCTTTACTGACAGACATTATGTTAAAAAAACAACAAGCCTGTACAAACTATAAAACAAATTCCTTCTATATCTGCATTTCCTCAGTGGAATGCATGGCAGGCTGACGCTTGTCTGCGAACATCAGCCTCTTTATACCTAGTACTGTAAAAAAAAAAAAAAAAAAAAAGGCAAGATCTTTAAAACAAACTAACAAACAAACTTTCCTGGTTCACCAAGACTGAAAAAAATACACTATATTGCCAAAAGTTTTGGGACACCTCTCCAGATCATTAAATTCAGGTGTTTTTTTTTTTTTTTTTGTGAAAAGAACTCTTAATGCTTCAACATACCAAGACATTGTAGACAATTTCATGCTCCCAACTTTGTGGGAACAGTTTGGGGATGACCCCTTCCTTTTCCAACATGACTGCACACCAGTGCACAAACCAAGGTCCATAAAGACATGGATGAGTGGGTTTTGTGTGGAGGAACTTGACTGGCCTACAGAGTCCTGACCTCAACCTGATAGAACACCTTCAGGATGAATTAGAGCAGAGACTGTGAGCCAGGTCTTCTAATTTAACATCAGTGCCTGACCTCACGAATGTGCTTCTAGAGGAATGGTCAAAAATTCCCATAAACACACTCCTAAACCTTGTGGAAAGCCTTCCCAGAAGAGTTGAAGCTGTTATAGCTGCAAAGGGTGGACCAACTCTATATTACATTCATGTGCATGTAAAGGCAGACGTCCCAAAACTTTAGATAATATAGTGTAGGTTATATGACTAAACTGCTATGACAAACATACAAAGACCAAGCTTGACTTATTTAGGAATCTTTCTGCAAAATTGTGCACAAACAGCAAAGCAGTGATGATACAGGAAATATTTTTCTCCATGTTGAAAATTTTGCAGCTTGTAATATTTCACACATTTTGCTCAACTTAAAAAAAAAAACAAAAAAAAAAAAACAGCCAGTGCCATCTGTAGCCTCAAAACAATGGCACACACAAATCCCTGCTTTCTGTGTGTGTGTGTGTGTGTGTGTGTGCGCGCATGAGGGGGATTGTGTCTGGATTTTGTGGTGTGACAAATTAAATTAGGATTATGCTTACACAGTATACTGGAGTTGAAAATTTTGCCAAAAGATAACCCACATCTAACTTGACTGCCATTGTGAAGCTTCTGAAAGATCAGTTAAAGCTACAATCTGTCAGAAACACTCATCATACTTTAGGGTATACTGAGAACAGAGGAAAACAGCAAAAAATCCAGTAAAAATCTTTCTAGTAAAAATCTCTAAAAAGGTTTCCATAGATGCACCTCACTGCCAACCAACATGTGCTTTATTAACATGGTCTGGCAGCAGTCAAATCTTTTCCTCACGCTTTTGAGATTTTCATTATAATTCAACTCAGTTCAATTTTAACAATGGACATTGTCTCAAAGCAGATTTTATGGAAGTATAGAAAAAATTCTAAAAGTTTAAATTTCTCCATAACATTTAACCCTAATGCGCAAGCCTGAGGCAACATTGGCAAGGAAAAACTCCCTGAGATGACACACGGAAACATTCAAATATAATCTCAACACAAATTAGTCAACTGTTAATGACCACTTCTACATGTGAGTACCTGAAGCACTTGTGGCACTTTTCCAAGTCTAGCATTAATGTAACTACCCAATAAAACAAAATGTAACGGCGTTATAAAAGGCAAAGTGGCAGATATCATTCTAGTTCTTTCCGTGTGCAATGTCTCCTAACTTAAAAGACCCTTTTTCTGATAGTGAACATTGTGACGTTTTTTTGTTTAGGTGGAGGCAGAAAGATTTCCCTGACTGCTTCACAAGTGCTAGTTATCAAGTTTTGTCAAATCTGAATTTATCTGACTATGTTAGGTCACTCGCTGTCCAGGACAGCGAAAGTTCTTTGAAAAAATTTTACTTTGAGGGATGAAACCAGATTGGGCGACCCGTACACACTCACTCGATGGATGGACGATGTGACTGGATGACCTCCGGTTGAGTGACCTGACATCTACACCTATCTGATAGAAAAAACGAGTGCTTCTAGCAACTGTACAAAGGGAGAGGACACAAACAGTTTCCTTTGTTTAGTCTCCGGTTGTTTGCTACCAGTTTGCTGACTTACATGCTAAAAAGTTAGCGTTACAGGAGAAATCATTTAACTTGTTCCCCAATTTCTGATGAGGTGGGCATGCACAAGAAATATTTAGACACGTAACAAACCATACCAACGAAAAAACAACTTTTTACAAACTTTATTTGATGTGAAGTGTGTGCTGCAAACGTGAGCATTTTTGATGATTGTTTCTGTCCAGTCCGCTCGTTATATTGTGTTTAACCACAGCTGTCATCAGGGTTTTTTTGTCTGGCAATGGCAGCAGGTATGCGATAAAACTTTAAATTGGTACTCCGTCGAATCTGTCACACAACAACACAACAAGATGGCATTTGCGTTCCTTGTGTAGCCGACTCTGTACTGGTTTGCACTGGCCACCTCCAGTTTTTCCTTTGTTTTGCCTCCAGCCAGCACTGTGACAATTGTGACGTCGCACAAAAAGGGTGCCAATCTTAGCACAATAACACAAATTACAACAGGTTTCCTCTACTGATTCACTACTCTACACTAGCACAGCTAATACAAGGTAAATGAGTTTCTCAATGAGAAGTAGGACGAAATTCTGTTGTTGATTCCATTTTATTTAACTGCCACTTACATCCAAAGGCAGGGCTAAACATTCCCTCTTTCCCTCTACTACATTAATAGAGATATTAATAGAGCTCAGGACCATCTTTGTGAAACAGTTTTCATACTGTTCCTATCAAAATTCTCATAAGATTCTCTCCCTTTCTTTACTATACACAAGAGACCAAACATTCTCCTCTGTGTTTAGCTCATCCGGCCATCCTAAACCCTCTCTCACAAATCCCTGAAGCCCTAGCTGCACTGTCACACCACTCAGATGTTGTGTTTCCCAGAAGCTAGAACCAACCGTCTTCATAGCAACTGCATGAAACATCAGTCATGTTGTTCGAAGCCAAAATTCAAAGGGCGGCACCTGACAGAGTGAATAATACTGAGAGAGATGAATGAACACAGAAATCATCAGGAGAGAAACAGATGGAGATAGCTCAAGTGTGTCTTCTGAACAAACAAAAAAGGAAAGCGCAAAATGAAGCCTGGCTCTGAGCTCAGCGTCTGATTCACACGCAGCTGTCAGAAGAATCCACTTCTGTTTGCCTTCAGCAAGAGTGATCTTTTCCCTTTTGTTCACTACAGATATAAATAGATATAACTCCAAGCACACATACACATCTATCTATCTATCTATCTATGCACACACACACACACACACACACACACACACACACAGCCTCGATTTGGTCATCTAATCCACAGTATTCGCCTAATCCAGAGTCAGGATTAGAAACTTGATTCACTCAATTCATCGAACACCAGTGTGTATGATCCCATGCAGCTTTCCACAATCATCAGTCTTCTGTGAGGCCTCTCTCCAAAATCACTGCTGAATAACTGAACATGATTTGTCATAACACAACGCTATTATTTTCTTCCATCTAGGAAATTCATTTTAAAATAACCCAAATGTCCGCTTGTAGAGAGAAGAGACAAATTTGCCCTAATAAACAAATGCGATGAGCGAGTCATCTCACTTAGAGAACTTGCCAGTGATGCATTACATGTCTTACTCAACCCCAACGCTCCTTTTAGTGACTTACTATCAACACGCCAAACCATGTTATGATTAACACCACCAGGGTTGCAGGTTTGATTCCCACCTCTGCCCCGCTGTCCATGTTCTCCCTGTGCTTTCCTTCAGGTACTCTGGTTTCCTCCCAGTCTAAAAACATGTGTTGCAGCTGACTTTCTTCTATAAATTAACCACACTTTGTGACTGTGTGTGTGTAGTTGTGCCCTGTGAAAGGTTGGTACCTTGTCCAGGTTGCCCCCAATTAACCTAGGACAGACTCCAGGTACCTCACAACCCTGTGCAGTATTCATAAAATGAACGAATATACAGTACATACACCGGCCAGGCATAACATTATGACCACCTGCCTAATATTGTGTTGGTCGTCATTTTTCTACCAAAACAGCCCTGACCCGCCATGCTCTGTGTATTCTAACACCTTTCTATCAGAACCAGCATTAACTTCTTCAGCAATCTGAGCAACAGTAGCTAATCTGTTGGATCGAATCACACGCCCAGCCTTCACTCCCCACGTGCATCAATGAGCCGGCCATGACCCTGTCACCGGTTCACCACTGTTCCTTCCATGGACCACTTTTGATAGATACTGACCACTGCAGACCGAGAACACCCCACAAGAGCTGCAGTTTTGGAGATGCTCTGATCCAGTGGTCTAGCCATCACAATTTGGCCCTTGTCAAACTCGCTCAAATCCTTACACTTGCCCATTTTTCCTGCTTCTAACACATCAACTTTGAGGACAAAATGTTCACTTGCTGACTAATATATCCCACCCACTAACAGGTGCTATGATGAGGAGATAATCAGTGTTCTTCACTTCACCTGTCAGGGGTCATATGATTGGTGTATTTCTGTTTTTTAAAAAATTTGTCAAAGTCTCATGAGCCAAAACTCAAGATCTCATATTCTATATTTCATTAATAATCATGCAGTCGTTCAAGCCAACACTTGATGTTGGCTATCCATGTACATATTTATAAAGAATGAAACCAAATGGACACCTAGCTATTATGTTAACTGACAAAACTGTGTCCAAACCAACTAGCAAAAGATTTAAGCAATTAATCCATCAGATGATTCACACCTTCACATCCTTAACGTACATCATACCCCTTAATTATGCAGTGCTCTTTAACTGAGCAAGAAATCTCAACAGCCAATCAGATGCTGACAGAGAGGTCCCTCTGTCCTAAACCAAGAAAATACAGAGGAAATTGGGACTTGCAGAAAGTCTCAAAGCCAAAATTTTCAACATCTAAACGCAAGAGATTCATTTATTCAGATGGCCTGCAGGAAATAACAGGCAGAGCAGACAACACAAAAATGTCTGTTTAAGATGTGTCAGTACCTGCAATCCAAATCGTCCCCTCTGGTTACATGTTGTTCGTGTTGCCCCTCTGCTCATTTCCATATTTTTGATCACAAGTTCCTCAGAAGTGTCAGTCTCAGTTAAAGTCATTAACCACCTCCCAAATCCGCACTGTCTGCTCTGCCTGCAGCTTTGGTTTATGTTTTTATTCTCGGTCAAAAGTTGCCTGTCTAACATTACAAACTAAGCTTTTTTGATCTTTTTATAGTTTGACAAAACAGAAACTAAGACAGATTTCATCACGGGAAGTTAACAGACTCGCATTATTTAGGAATTTAATACTGTTCCCAAGAAAAATTCAGTTACAGTTTTCCGGGATTTCACTACCACTTGACAGGAAGAAAACAAACCAGCAGGCAGATTTCTGGTTTGTCAGGATTAATTGGAGTATATTGTGAAACCTGACATCGTAAAGCCACAAAGAAATATATTCTACACATGGGCAAATACACTATATTGCCAAAAGTTTTGGGACACCTCTCCAAATCATTGAATTCAGGGGTTGGGCTTGGACCCTTAGTTCCAGTGAAAGAAAATCTTAATGCTTCAGTATACCAAGACATTTTGGACAATTTCATGCTCCGACCTTTATGGGAACAGTTTGAGGATGACCCCTTCCTGTTCCAACATGACAAGGCTAACCCCTGAAAAACAACACCTGAATTCAATGATTTGGAGTAGTGTCCCAAAACTTTTGGCAATATAGTGTATATCCCTGATAATGACATCTTAGATAATAATAAGTACCATTAACAGAAGAATCAATTCATATTTGTAAAGATATGATAGAGGTTCACATTCAAAAAACTGAATACTTTTTAAGAGAGAGTTGCAAATCAGGAGAAAACTTAATCCTATGACTAAGCACAGGAGCTTTTAGAAAGAGCATTTTCCCATTTTCTTGTTTCTCTGCCCAGTTCATACAGCAAAGACTTCAGTGTGATTTTGTACCAGGTACAAAAAAACCTCAGATCTGATGTTGGATCTTATCATCGTATTGAAATTCAGAGAAATTGAATTACATAAGGCTCATAACAACAAGATTGCGGCAAAGAATATCAGCCACTTTAGCAAAATGATATTTGTGTCGTATCACAATTATCTGAATATAATATCCCATATGAGTTTTCATATCATATTTGAGATTCAGACCATTATCTCTCCACATTGTGGGTGTGACAGAACTGTATTAAGTGCCACATTTGAGTTAAAATAGATCATCTTTGATGGAAATATTGTAAACCAAAAAAAGCTCTATATAAAATACAATGTACATGCCATTTTTAATACTGCCATGCAAGATATTCAGGGTTGCTTTTCCCTTGAATGTGAAAGGCAAATCGAAACCTAGACCGACAGGGCAACAGTATAAACACACACACAAAGCTGACAAGACACTAAAAGGAGCATTAGGTTTCAATTCCGGAAAATATCTGTTCAAATGTTGTTATGAGGCTTCCGTATGTTTACCATCACAGTAACTGCATCTTCCTGTATGGAACCCTGGGGCATTGAAATGTAGGTTAGCGCTATAATGAATGTGTTTGGAATAAAGAATTCCCAGCACAGGCGAATCGGGGGTATTAGCTTCGCAGAAACATCTAGTATTGCATGTTGCATTCAGATAGGGAAAGAAGAAGGGTTGCTGTGTACAGGGTTAGTCTCAGGTGTGGGGCTGTTCACATAGCAGCATTGCCTAAAGGAGGAATGCAACTGCCAAGGAAGGTCTGATGAAACATCAAGGAAACGTCACGATTCGTACTCGAGATGATTTGTAGTTTTCCAGCTATGTAGACTAGTGACATAGTCCTGTCATGACTGTCAGAGTTCAGCCTGTGCTGCTACTAGAGATGCTGAACTTGTTTCTGGATTTTATGCCAGTGATTAATCCATAACTGGACTTACAGTGAAGCAAACGCAGCTGCATTCCCACTGGACGATGTGGCTCGGATAAACCTGTTACAAAATCGCTGCGATAGTGTTTCAGCTAGAATTGCTTTTCTCTTTGAACACTTCAATAGTGAGTGTGTGTAATGGTCTACTTCTGGTGAATGTATAAGGCAACATCACAAACATAAAAGTGATTTATTTTTATTTATTTACACAGTAATTTCAAGTTATTCTTTATTTTGCGTCCTACATGGTGTATAACATAAGGCGGCTGTTACTCTGTGCTCTACATAAATAATGTAGGATATATCAGATTGAGTGACAAACTTAGCCGACATTAAATAAACCATTGTTCCCACTGTGCCCAAAAACTAATCACTGGTCCCTGTTGCATTTCTCCAAATGACCAGTCACTGCTGTTCCCAACAACCAATCACTGATCACCACTGTTCCCAACAACCAATCACTGATCACCACTGCTCCCAACAACTAATCACTGATCATCATTGTTCACAACAACCAATCACTGATCATCATTGTTCACAACAACCAATCACTGATCACCACTGCCCCCAACAACCAATCACTGATCACCACTGTGCCCAAAAACTAATCGCCAGTTCCTGTTGTTCCAATTACTAACCACCACAATTACATCAAGCAGTTCTATCACTGATCACATTTTCTCCAACACCTAATCTTTGTACACTATTTTTCCCAACAATTAATCACTGATCATTAATGTCCAAGAGAACCATCCCTGATCTCCACTGTTCCCATTGACCAACCACTAGTTCCCACTGTTACCAACAACCATTTGCAGAACACCATTGCTCCCAATGACCAATCACTGATTACCATTGTTGCCAATAACTAATCACAGGCCCCCCCTTGTTCCCATCAACTATTCACTGATCACTATTGTTGGTCCCACACACTTTATTGTGTAACACTCTTCTCTTACATTACAGAAATAAAGTAGAGGTTTTCCTGTTGTATATGTCCATTTTTTCTCATGCAGAACACTCTGATAAGCAAACAGTTAACTCTGTCAAGTTCTGCTATCTATTTAGCTACTTTCCGCTGAAAAGAGTTGGGCACACTGCCGTCAGTTGGCTTGGTTGGTGAGACACGCCATGTTGTTTGGTGTAAAATGCTATTTGTGAAATGGAAAGGACGACAGAGAGAGAGACAAAGAAACAGCGTGAGATGTGCAGTGATTGCTCAACTCACTCACTAAGTAAGTCCACACTGCATTTTGTTTGGAATCAACTGCACTGAGCCTTTTAGCATTCACTCAGTATGACACACGTCTCCTGTTTTTCTTGTTTGTTCAAATCACTTCTTGTCGCTTTTCCTCTCACACTTGAGTTTTCACAGTTGTGTACTGAGTGATCCATCAGCAGTCGAGCGCTCTCCCCATAATAACCATACAAAACATCCATCAGGGCAGCAGGACTCAGTGAAGGAGTGACGCAGGGGCAGACTCTGGGTACGAGGATGCAGGAGAAGCTGGAGAGAGAGCTAGACAGTATGCTTTCTATTCCAATCTCATTGCAATCAGCAACAGAGACATCCAAAATAATCACTGTGTGAGTGCCACATATCCATCCTGTTCTGTTCTCAGGATATGTATGTATGTGTGTGTGTGTGTGTGTGTGTGTGTGCATATTTTTGTATTTAGATGTGACCAAATCTCCCCACACTGATCAGGATAGGAATATCAGACAGTTTGTACCTTGTGGGTTGGTCCCTGCATGATAATGTTTGAATCAAGCTTTTATTTACAATAATTTTTACATACATTTTAGTGATTTCTTGGCTTGATTTAGCTGCAGCTTCTTTCAAAATCTGAGAAGCAACTTTCAAGATTCATGAGGTTTACTGTCACATGCACAGTGAAAACACAGCAGCTTAAACCTTACAATGAAATTCTTTCTTTGCAAATCTCCTTTATGCAAAAAATACACAAAATAATCAAACCCTGAGTTAATAAGTAAGGTGCGACAAACAGTGTAACAGTCAGTGATGGAGATGGGGAGTGAGCTAGTTTTTAGTGCTGTTTAGGAGTCTTGTGGAAAGAAGCTTTTCTTTTTTTTTTGTGGAAAACTACCTGAATCGATGAAAGTGTAAACACAAGATTCAACTTTTAAAGAAATGTAATTACTTTCTATGATAGCTGTACTCATGTTCCAGACATGTGAATGGATTTGGTTAAATGTGTGTGGTCATGACGTCACAGCGAGCGTCTTGGTCCAAATCCGCAAAAGAAATCTGCAGTGATGATAAACTGCAAGCTCCTCTGGATATCTGAGAAGTTTGCATGATGTTTCACCGTTACTTTCTGCAAAAACCTGGAAGGACTGGGAAAAGGTCCTCACAAGGATAGTTAGACAACCGTCAGAAAGTGTGTCGATTGTTCTACTTCCTGTGTGAAGGAGAGTTTAGTCTGGCACAGTGCATTACACCTGGATAAACTGTAATAGACTGCATGAAAATAGACGTATTCATCTTACTACGACTCAAATATATACACTTACATCATTAGTCTTCAGCAACCTGAAATGGAAAGCTATTTTCCTCTAGATTAGTCACTGTGATTGATAACGCAGGAGAAATAATATAACTGCATCCTTGGATAAAACGATCTCCTGCTTACACGCTCTGTGGCTAGTTGCACAATAGATGTATGAAACTTATAACGTGGGTGTAGCTTACCCACAAGAATGACGTACAAATTTCTCATTACATTATAACTTAAATTAAACTAATGTTAAAATTTGATAGATTTTCTATAATGAGTGACCCTTTCATGTTCAGCAACTGTCTCTCGTTAGCAGAAATGATTCTAATTGGCCATCTAAACACTTTGTATAAATGGGTTTGACTAGTAAAATCAATATAAATATCGATCATGGACATCTCAGTGATTGGAAATGGATTTGAAAAAGAGTTAAAGTTGGCTTTTTTTTTTTTTTTTAGCAAACCACCCCTTCACTGAATGAATCCTGCTTGGACTGTAGTGATGATGCATGTAAATAGTGGGTTGTATTTTTATAAATAAAAGTGTCTGACACACACTTCCTTCGGTATACACTGCGAGCAAGCTAAACCTGTTCTGTTTCTACTGAAGCGTGAGCCAATCGTATCTCAGCGGGTAAGCTCCAACGCGGCATGTTTTTTCTTACTCATTTCTAAAAATAGATGGATAGCTATTGTTTTAGTTTTGTTACAGAATACATCAGTATGTACAAAGCAGGACTGGGTGTGACCGCAATAATGTATTTAACCTAATTATGACTGGCTACATCATCCTTTTGGTTTTCCGATTGATAAGATTTGTCCTTGTAAGACTTAATCACATGAATTTTAGTAGCAACTAACCCATAGCCGAAAGGTGAAGGTGAGAGTAAATGAAAAGATGTTGAAATGCCAGTGTTTGCATAGCAATAGAAACATATGCATCATTAGTTCAATTTACTTAGATAATGTTTAACGTCTTGTTTTCAGGTTTAGGTTCTCAGGTTTTCTTTAGATTTAGAACCAGTTACATCACGAAACATTCAGCTCTGTTTACATGGCTTCTGCTGTTGTTACTGTGTGCCACTAGCACTGAACTCTTCGTGCATGTTTCTTTAATGGTGTTTAATAAACAGCATGAGCATGACTGAGTATGAGAGTACGGTCCCATCAAATGCACTTTGAATGAAGAGCAATGTATAGAGTACAGTGGCACGCAAGAGTTAAAGAAGTCCGAGTCCTCAGTGCTCGCAGAAGTGAAGTGTTCTCACTCTCTCTCTTAGTTTCCCATGCTTTTACATGTGTGCAATCATTCATCAGTTTTTAATAACCACGCTCACCGACATTGCTCTTGGGGTGAATGAAAAACAAAATTTTATTCAAAATTGTATTTCTAGTCCAAATACAGTGGGCCAGCAATAAAAAGGTTTTGTAATTTTTAACAAATCAAAACGCATAATCACTGACGACGTGATGTTCGGGGACGTTTATTTAACGTTTGCATGTTTTGTCTCCACCATCAATATATTTTCTTTTCACAAAGAAGCTCACTTTCAATTTCTGGCTTCTCAGTAACCTGACAAGCTCTACTGTTTTTTTTAAGTGCGCTTAACAAAAAAACAACAAAGAGAGAAAGCGATCGCAGGAGCTTATCTCATAGACAGATCCGTTATTTGCTTATAACAGGATGATTAGTGGGGTTTCATTTTCTACGTAAAGAGAGTTCACAATGGGATGTTTGATGCAATATAGCGTTCACCACCTGTTGGCTGTTGCCGTTTCTTTCAGCCTGGATCTACAGCATGCACTTCTTCCTCTCCAGGGATGGAAACAGGGTGTTTTCAGGCCTGTAGATCTGTGCTTTGTTCAGAAATGGAGGACTGAAATTGCCGCCATGAATTGCCACAAAATTTCAAAATGTGTTTAAGCAAGTTACATGTGAGTAAAGTGTCCTCTTATTGGTCAGTGTGCACCTGTTTGTGATCCAGGTTATGCTCTGCTTCTATTGCTCATCTATCTACATGGATAGTCAGCAGATTAGCAGATTATTATGGCTTTCTTTTCAGTTGTAGTCATCACTTCGGGTGGGAATTCATCATTTTCAAATAAAGAGCTTATGAGTGTGCTGAAAGAATTCTTCATCACCAATGATCCATCAGACACATTAACCCACGATTGATTGCACCCCATTAGCTAACTAAACACGCTACGTTATGCAGTTCCCACCATGCGCTGCTATACAGGTTGTTTAGTTGGCCTGAATTGCTCTCTCACCATAAGCGACCTGCTCGAGAGATCATCTGCAATCGAGGCGGCCTCGACACGATCGTTTCGATACAGATCTGAGAATGACTGCAGTGCTCAAATTCATGTCTAAACAAGCCAGGTTCCAATAAAAAAAAAAAAAAAAAACACCCTATATGAGCCAGGTGTAAATACGCCCACACTCAAGCAGTATGGCAAATACGAGTAGTATGGTAAATACGCCAACTGTCAAGTAGTATAGTATGTAGTTCACTTCGGCCACAAACCCTTAATCAAGCTTACTATCAACGTTATTTCGAATCACACTTTCTTTCTGTTAACATCTTGATCTTTTGAGGCTCTTCAAACTTCACAGCCATTGTCCTGATGTGGATCTCCTCAAGAACACTGCAGACACAGAAAACTAGTTCTCCCAAGATGAACACACAACCATCTCAGAGCATTCAAAATCATGTCTGTACGTTCTTAGTACAACAATCTATAAAAGGGGGCATCAATTACCATCTTGGAAAGCTGATTCAAGTGCAATTCGGTGATTTTCTCTGCACAGAGACACCTGATTCAACTCACCATTTAATTACCCAGCTTAGTAGCTAAAGTACCACTTAAACCTTTCACATGAAACCAAAGTGGCTCAAAAGGTAATTGCAAAGTATTCAAAAACTTTTTCACCCCTCACACAATTGTATATTCTCTGCATGTCGCTCGGATATTTTTAGAACGATGACGCCTTAAATGCTTTTTACAGAAGTGCGCTACAACTGCATTGTGCTCGTTACTAAGCAAATTACAATCACGGAGGATCTTATTCATCAGCGCTGCATCAGGCAAATCAGTAGAACAAGCACACACAAATTCCCCCAACCAGTTTCCTTGTTCGACAATTTAATCTTCGCCATCTGTGAGATGAGGCTCGTGTCTGGTTGGAGTGCATGTAAATCTGAGTGTACTATTAAAACAAGCTGAAAGATTCCATCTGAATCATATCGGAATCATCAATAAATATAGCAAATACTGCGGATGTTTCAGCATGTGATTAAATTTCTGTCAGTCGTTTGTTTATCTCAAATAAACATCTGCTCAAAATTAAATTATACGTAAGCATTTATGTATCTAGGTTTAAAAATAAAAATTTAATTAAGTCTGATATCAGGTTAAATCTGACCTAATAGGGTCTTAAATGTATTTTTCCAGCTGTCTACTTTTATACTGGCTTATCTTGTCTTTTACACCTGCATGAGTTAGAGTGTGTTTCATACAAATTAGATGTTCAGAAAAATTCTGGTGTGTCGTTATACATATGACGTGGTTCAGCTCAATTACACCTCCATACATTTTTAAAATTCCTTTGACATTATTAATGCATTGAATGGCAACAAAAGCCAACCGAACTGAACTCAGTTTAGCAAATATATGGCTAAAATCACTAAACACAACAGCTTGTTTCACAACTTTGACGCCCTTAAAATAGATGGAGCTGTATCTTTGGGCAAAAAAAACTATCCCACCAGAAATAAATGTGCAGTTTAGTATTGGAACAGTTTCCTGAGTTGCTAAACACTAACAAGGCGAGTGCCAGTCCATAAGACTATTAAATCTATTCATTAACACTCTACCTTTTCACACATTTAGATTTTATGGTCTAAATCGGGAAAGGACAGTGTAATTACACCCTGTCTACCACACACACACACACAAGCAATATCCATAGATCTGCCAAGATATGGATTAAACTGCCTCCTCTTCTATCACATGGCGGAAAGATCGTATTTCTGATTTGAACGCACATGAACACCACGCAGTTGTGATTACGAGTGAGGAAACTCAGGATATTCTTTTAGCTCCAAGTTTCTAAATTGGACGAATGTCAGTCAGAAAACATGGTGGAATCGATGAATGCAGCTCCCGTAGCTGGCGTTGTTGAAATTGAATGTTTACTCGTCTTAGACGTCAATTTCAGTCATTATGTGTTTGGCGTTTGTTGCAGCAAGTTTTAATCAGACCCTGGGATGTATAATGTATGTTAGAGCTGTGGCTTTGTGAGCGACAGCTCCATTCAAAATGACTCAGTACAACTGCTGACCTTTTCTCCAGAAGAAAAATCACACTCAGAGGGAAATGGTGCACAGCAGACATGTAAATTGAAGATATAGATATGCAAACTGGAAGTTGGACAAAGGGAAGAAAACAAGTGGACCAGATTTAGGAAGGAAGTGGGCAAAAGCAGATTAAAGAATCCAACAAATTATCGGTGGCAGATATGAAGCCAGGAGGCTCCCGAAAAGAGGCGACATCACAAACTGCAAATACATACAGCCTTGTGTATAACTCGACGGTAAATTATACACAACAGACAACTGACATGCTAACAGATGCTTTCTCTAACCATAAGCTCACGATATACACGACCTGTGAAACAGAACGGACAGCACATATTTCCACAAGGAGCACAGCACACTAGAGGTGTCAAAACAAATCTCACTATTCAAATACTATTCAAATTGACAGGAAAGAGCTTGTGTTTTACTTTCAGTTGCTAAATCAGACTCTAAACTGAAAAAGGTTACAACCAGTGGACTAAATATGAAGAGATATGTGACGCATCTCAAGAAACTCTGTGTGGAAACTGGATTTCATCAGACGATTCATGAATTCATATAGAAAATACATTGGAATGATAGCTGTGATAGCTGCAAGTAACTGAAATTTGGTTGCGTTTTTTAAATTGATATCCTGACCACTTAACAACAATGAAGATTAACCTTGAGACCAATTCCAGGAGTCAGAAGAAAATTGACACGAGTCTGACTTTTGTAGGTCATTCTGTTCCAAAAGGGCAAACATAACTTTTGAAAACAACAGTCCCCTCCAGAAGTATTGGAACATCAAGACCATAGATAGATAGATAGATATAGATAGATAGATAGATTCCATCACCTATGGATGTGTTACACAGGTATTTCTTGTTGCGAACCAAATGATCCACTGTGGTGACCCTGAACAGGGAGCAGCCGAAAGAACATCAACAACACAGGTATTTCTTGTTATCCAGGTGTGCTCTGCAAGACTGCAATTAATAGCTCTGAATGTCTATGCTTATTCTGAGCCCTGGGATTCACCAACATTAAGACCAGAGAGCTGTCTATGGTAGAAAAGCAAGCCAACCTAGGGCGGAGGTGAAAAATCAAAAAAGATGTAGAAAGCAAAAATATATAGAGGTGATACCACAAGATGCAATCCATCAGCATTACGAATTTAACTGAAATTTGACTAAATTTGAATACAAACCTCTCCAAAGTGTAGAGAAAGAAAGGATCTGCTTATGATCAGAAACATACAAGCTCATTTGGTAAAGCATGGTGGTGGTAGTGTCTTAGGGCTGCTTGTGGAGCACAATCACTAATCTTTACGGATGATGGTAGCAGGAGAAAGACTTCCCAAGTCTACAGAAACTGTCTGTCTGTCAATTTGCAGAGAAATGCATCATGCAGCATGACGATGATCCAAAACACAGAGCAAACAAACCAAAAGATTTCAGCATAAGTAAATTACCAGACCCTAACCCAAATCCCCCCTTTCCTGCTCCCCAAAAAATCGGGGCCATGTTGTTGTAGCATCTAGATGCAAATAACAGGAAATAAATCTTAAATTCTGATCTATTGTGTATAGTAAAAACAAAAGGATTGGTTCCATAATTTCCAAGGGGTTCAGTAGCCACCAGTCTGGCCAAGCTGCAGGAAACTTAATGCTTTTATCTGCAAGGTGATTACTTACATTACGTTAAAAATCCTCACAGTCCCACAGAATAATTAGTTTACTTTGGTACTGTCATTCACATCACCCAAAGAGGCAGCAGCACTCAGTGTCTCCCTGGGAGTCTTTTCACTGTAATAAATCTCAGCAAAGCTCTTTCAAGTAGCAAGCAAATAAAGTAGGTTAGCCTAAAGGCTTGATACTGTGTTTTCATTACACGCTGCACTTACCACCCACAAAGCAATACAGAACAGCAATACCTGAGTCCTTTGCTTTGGGATTTGGTATGTTAGGTGAGATTTGGATTGTTATGCGAGAGTCTTAAATCCCTTAGGAATGTAATAATTCACTTGCCAGTGGCAGAGATAAATGGCCATATGTCTCAAATGGTGTACCATGTGCTATAGAGTCAGCATTATGCAGTTTATAACAACTGATTTTTGTAAGATAACATTATCTTCAATTGAACTCTAACTCAGTCATAGAGTATCAGTGAGCCTGTGTCCACTTTAGCCTTGGATTCCTTTCCTTGGCTCCTCAGAGAGGAACTCAAGGTGTTTTATGTTCTTTTCTCCTCACCAGCTCTTACGAGAATGGTTATTTGAGTTATAGTAGCCATTCTGACAGCTCCAGTCCAGCCATCCAGTCTGATTGTTCTTCTCTGACCTCTCAATGTGTATCCACCTGCATTGCTGCCACTTACTTAATGATTTTGCATCAGTCCATGTAAACTCTAGAAACTGCTTTACATGAAAATCCCAGGAGATCAGCAGTTTCTGAATTTCTGTTTGATATGAACACTGACAAAACCAGTGACCTGTATGCACATTGTGTTGCTGCAAGATAGATAGATAGATAGATAGATAGATAGATAGATAGATAGATAGATAGATACTTTATTTATCCCAATGGGAAATATACAACTTCCAGCAGTATCCACAAGCATGGGTAAAAAGGTGATAAATAAAAAAATAAAATAAAATTGAAATATAACACAAAAATACTAAACACTGGAATTTAAGGGTACAAAATATAACAAATAAGATATAATAAAATAAACAAATACTACTACTACACTATATACTACTATAATATTACTGAATAAATGTGAAAATAATAAATAAGTGGCAGACAAGTGTTATATACACTCTCTCATTTTATATTTCAATCGATTAAAATATTTAATCACGATTAATCGCATGATTGTCATGAGTTAACTCGCGATTAATTGCAACTCAATCGCACATTTTTATCCATTCTAAATGTGACTTAAATTAATACTTTTTTAGTTTTTAATACTCTAATCAACATGGGCATGGACAAATATTGAAATGTATGTTGTTTATTATTAGTGAAACCATATTCAACATAGAGCATGAAGACTAGACATGTTTCAAAGGTCATAGAGATTTTTCTTGTTCATGTCTATTAAACTTGTGAAAAAAAGAACATAGAAAACAATTACTTCTTTCTTTGCACTGAGCTATTTACTTACACAAGGCTGTTAACATTTTCAGATCACTTTTTCTAAACATGCAAAGTGTACATTTATTACTGAAACCACCTTAAATATAGAGCATAAAAAATATAGACATGTTTTTCAAATAACTTGTTCATGACAAACACATGAAGAAAAGAACATAGAAAAAACACAGGTTCACATTACATCTCCGCTGAAAACAATCTAGTGTTGTCTGCCTTTGGCGAGGGGCAGGAGAGCTCTCTGTATCGGCTGTATGCTTCGCCATCAAGTGATATTTTAGACTCGACGTGCTGCGGTGAGAACTTAATTCACATCCACAATAAATGCAGACTTTTGTCTTGTCAACAGAACCATCAGACATGGTTTTATATATAAAGAAGACGTTTTTCTTTCTCAATTTCGGTTTGCTGCTGCATCTCCCATTTCCCAAACTACGGGAAAGGCCGAGGGTCAAAAAGAAAATGCACGCTGCGTTAATCGCGCGTTAATAAAATTAGTGCCGTTAAAATGAATTTGCGTTAACGCATTATTAACGTGTTAATTTTGACAGCCCTAATTATATTATATTTTATATATATATATATATATATATATATATATATATATATATATATATATATATATATATATATATATATACACACACACACACAGTGATTATATAAGCAAAAGGCAGAAACACAAGGACTACCACTGACGATCATTTTTGTGTGATGGACCGCGGCCTCAAGGACAGCGGTGACATTGTCATAGCTAAAAGCACTCTACACTTATTGTAGCTCATACTTTTAATGTACCATTTGTGTTAATCATCCTCTAGCCTATCATCAGTGTCACTTATGTCCACAGAATTGCTGTCAGCTGGATATATTTTTGGTCGATGGACAGCTTTTGACCCAGCAGAGGTCTCGGCTGTGCTAAGAATGGTCCATCATCGAAATAACACTGTCAGTGGTGGGCCTTTTCCACTGGCGGAGGGGGATGAAGAGAGCTGGCAAAATGTGCACAGTAGAAGGGCTACAGTGAATAGATATATAGCTACAAAATGAATATTAGGGTAAGTACCTGGTAAAACAGACAAACAGTGTTGACCCAAGGCATGTGGATCTAATAAATTGGCATAAATTACTGAAAATACTTTTGTTTGCTAGGAGATGCCTTAGCTGATTGTAATGAGAGGAGACAGGGAGCATTTCTAGATCACACATTCATGTGTATCTATGGATCTGGACATTTTAATTTCCTCTACCCATGTGTACATTTTTAAGTTATTAAATCAAAATAAAAGGAGACCTGTTATATGGGGAAAGAAAGTACACCCTTCTTCAAGTCTACATTTTTATTTATCAGGGCCTAATTAAAAATTGTGAGACCCTCACCAACTTCTATAAACAAAAACACACATTCACTTTAATAGGCATACCTGTACACTTGCTGATTTATTCAGTTATCCAGACAACCAATCATATGGCTGCAGCACAATGCAAAAAAATCAGAAACAAGTTGAGAGCTGATGTTCACATCCGACATCAGAATGAAGATTATTTAACCATGGCATGGCTGTCGGTACCAGATGGGCTGCTTAGAGTATTTCAGAAGCTGTTGATCTCCTGGGATTTTCACACACAACAATCTCTTGAGTTTCAACTGAATGGTGCGAAAAACAAAAAACGCTGAGTGAGACAGAGCTCTGTGGAAACACTGGTGAGAAGACAGGACTAAGGAAAATGTCCAGATTGGTTCAAGGACACAGTAACTCATATAATCACTCTTTACAAGTGTGGTGAGCTGAAAAGCACCTCAGCCATGCACAAGATTCATCCGGTTCCATTCCTGTTAGCCAAGAACAGGTATCTGAGGCACAGAATGTCCGAAACTTGACTGTTGAAGAAGAAAAAGTTTGGTGCCTGGTGTTTTCCCAGTCCTCAACTGCCTAGTTTCAGTTAGTCTGTGCCCAGGATACCATCAGATTCTTGCTGTGGATTATTCATGTTGTTCACTATAGACTTCCTGTCAACTGAGACAAGTCTGGACTCTCCTCTAACCTCTGCTCAGAGGATATTTTTTTTTTTGTTTTTCATTACATTAAGCAATGTTATAAAGGAGAGAGGACCACAATATCTCCAACAGACTCAAACTCCTACAGAAATTACACAGTTATTAGTGCTAAAGGTTGTTCTACATGCTATTGAATTATATACTTACTACAACTGCATAATGCATTTTTTTTTTAATTGTTGTGTTTTGTTTTCACCCGATGTTATTGGTTTTTTTATGATGTGATGTTGGTGAGGTCCACACAAAACGTGATTTATGCTTCAATTTAAAAAAAAAATTAAAATTGAAGAAGGGTGTACTTTCTTTTTCCCATGACGGTGGATTAAATACCCTTTTAAAGTATAGAAAGGGTTTTCGGTTCCAGCCTAAGCAGGAACTCACGTCATCCCTGAACCTTTTCTATCTGAGAATAGCTTATTCAGAGGCCTTCCGCTAGTGCAACAAAACTGTCTTTTAAAAAAAAATGAAGAGCAACACGTGGCTTTCAGTTCACTTTAATAGGCCTATCATTTGTCCCTCTCACTGAAACTTCCAGTAGTGTCTATTTTTAGTAAGAGTCATTCTTTTTTCCTGGCACTGAGTAGGCACACTAGCCTGATTAAATATTGAGGCGCTATTTTCCCCAGATGGTTAATAAAAGATGCATCAGCCACACATGCTGAGCAGCTCATCACTCCGCACCCGGGCTAATGGATTCACATGGTCTATGGATTTCTACAGAGCGGGAATGCAGATACAATATGAGAATGTGCACGTTGATGGCAATTTTGTATAATATGATCGATTCCAGTCAGTTTCTTGTCTAAAGAGCTGGTAAAACTCAACCTTAACACCACCTGAAATCGTTTTCCGACCTCATCGGCTCAGATCCCTGATTACACAGCGTACATTTCTTCCGTATTAAACCGCTTAAAATAAGCAATTCTTTCTTGTAAGCAATGTTTCAGTAACTTCACCCACATTTAAGGGTTTCTGTTACATTTCACCTCGCCCTCCCCCACACCCAGTTCTAGTTGAACGAAAATGCTGAGTCAGGTACTGACTAGCAGCTAGCTACACCAGCAGGATTTCCATCTCTGTCTCCTCTCATGTGGTTTGCCAGTACTGCTGCAGGAGGGAAATAGTCCTCTGTGAATGTCTGCTGCATAGAGACTATATCTCCTGTATCACTTTCACAAGCCAAGTGAAACTCACTGGGCAAAACCAAACAAAAAAGCTCTCATGTTATATTTCCTGCCAATGTGGATAGGTGCACCAATACAGCACTTCTACTGAGGAAAGCTGAGAGCAAACGGAATCAACTCAATATCTTGTATTGATGTCTGAAGCCACATTTATATCGATTAAAAACCTTATTAAATAAATCATTTTAAATATTTTCTTACTTACTTCCTTTCCGACTATCTTGCTGAATCATTCACTGTTGTAAATGTGCGAATTGTTTTCATTTACCCTGGATTGAATCGGCCCGGAAAGGTTGCCTAAATGCAATGTAAATGTCTTCAGGATTTCATCTAGTTCTGCTGCACAGAAAGGTTTGATTGCCGGCCATCAGAGTCACTTACCAGTAAGCCACAGTGTTCTCTTACACCAGATCTTCTAGTTCCTGCTGACTGTAGACTGCACTGTTTTCTCTCGAGGGCATGCTTAGGAGTAAGTGTTTTTATTTTTTATTTTTAAAAAAAAAAAAACCCTGGAAGCCTATTCTGATTTGAGATTTAAAAAGGAATAATTCAGAGGATGGTGTGTGAGCTTGATTACATTTAAATGTTAATTACACCTTGTGTAATATAATCTGTACTTTAAAACACAAAGCTTAATTCATTATGCAGTCTGCTGAATGAATTGCTTGATATGCATGCATCAAAGGATACAATACACAGTTTCTTTAAAGCCTTATTTTCAGAGGTCCACATTACAGAGCTGCACCGGAGCAATGCCATGTTTGCAGTCAGCGCCATTAAGCCATGGAAAAGTGGTCACAACTTCTTTGAGCTATGCAAAAGGACATACCTCCCTGCCTCAAACAATCAGGTTCACCTACAGCACCATAGATATGCACTGGTCACTATCAAGCTTCTGAAGGAATAAACATCAGTTCATTAGTGCACCTCTGCACACGATGCTTTGAACACAGAAACATAAACCAGCCTTTGTGCATTCATCAAACAGCGATGCACATTTTCAGGACTCTATTTCTGCTTTTAACTGAAGACAAATTAAGGGCCCATGAACCGCCTCTGACAGAAGTGCAGGCTGTAATTAAAATAATTAGTTTATAGCAGTTGTTTTTTATGGTTACTATATAAAACAATAACTGCTATGAACTAATGAGACAACCGACAGAGCAAAAATAAACAACATCTAATAAGAAAATCTAATTTTATAACTGATAATACAGTACTGAACATATAAGAAGTTTAATTTAATATTTATGAAAGGAGTCTTTCATAAAGGAGTTTCAGAGATTTGTAACAGACAGTAACCTTTCCACAACAAGAGAGTATTCATTCATTTCCAGCGTCACTTTAACTGTTTTCTGCTCATTTTGAGTAATGCAACTGATCATGCCTTGTGTATGATACATCGTCCAACTGAAAAAAAAAATGTAAAAATTGTGGTACAGGTAAGCGGTGGCTTAGTGGTTAACATATCATTCTTGCACTACCAGGACTGGGGTATGAATCCTGACTCTTTACACATCTCCCAGTGCCTCAAGGGCTTCCTTCGGGTACTCCAGTTCCTTCCCCTATGGCCTACTGGTGGTCACGGCAGCTCTCATTGTCGGGGCCCGGGTTTGATTCCTGAGCAGGATGCTAACCCAGCCACTGAAGAGTTCACTCTCAGTGCCGATCCCAAGCCCGGATAAAATGGGAGGGTTGCATCGGAAAGGGTATCCGGCGTAAAACCTGTGCCAAATCGAAAAAGGTGGACCAAATGATGTGATTTAATGACCCCAAACAGGGAGCAACCCAAAATCCTGTTCCTCCCTCTGTAAAATGACTCATATTGTGTGAGTGTGTTTGATTTTGCCCTGTGATGGATTAGCCCCCCCGTTCAGGGTGTACCCTGTCTTGTACCCGTCGACGCGTGGGAACTGGATGGATAGATGGATACAAAAGAAATAAACCTGTTGAAATTAGCACTTCAGGGTAGGGATGGCCTAAAGCAACACACCACGCCATCATTGCGTATTGGCCAGCAACAGTACTTATACGTCTACCTGTAAAGGAACCTCACACCTATATTCATCCCATCCCTCTTTTTCAATCCACTAAAACATAACGTTGAAGCAAGACTTAAAGGCTTTAGTGGACTTTCCTTGTAGTAATGTGCCCTTGAAGACTATCAAGTGCAGAGAAGGAGCACCTTTAACCTGACTGCCCCTACAGTCGGACGCGCCCCTCTCCGAGTCTCGCGCTTTCGCTGCAAATCTACCAATAAATAAACCTTGTAACTGAAAACCTGTTATTAAAAAACGGATCTTTTACTTTTTACTCAAAATCTACCTCTCCTGTCAGCGACATTTACGCTATCTACACCCCAGTGCATTGCCTGTATGCCGTGGACAGCCACAGAGCGTGAGGTAAATCCTGGGCAACGTCAGCGAGGAAAACAGATGGCCTTTTCCACAAACCCTACACACACCCCGAGCACATTCAGAGCACAAGTCAGCACATTCTACCCCAACTGTCCCATCACTGACCACATGTACGCGTAGTTTCTTTGAACTGTGTCAAAACTTTTAGTTACAACTATTAAGGTAAAAAAAAAATCTGCGTCTTAACCGCGTTATCGCGACGCGGTGGAACCAAAAGGATGCTGCGAGCATGTGTGTGGAAAACACAAAAACCCCTACATCCTAGCAAGGTGCATCGTGTTAAAACATTCTGCAGAACAGGTTTACTATTCATTCTGAAAATCGACAGGAACGCAAACGATGGTTTAGTAGCGAAAAGACACCGCAGTGTCCAGCTATTGTACTGTTGTAGCTACTAACGTTAGCTACCGCGCGCGCGGCTACACAAAGCCATTCCCTTTTATTTGTCCAGTATACAATCGGCAAAGCAAGTAAACAACGTATGTCAGTCTCGCTTGCGTAAGATGAAACTTTCTGGATTTCTTTTGCATTCGTGCCGGTACTTTCCGCAAATCGCACTTTAAATCCCGTCCAAACCGTCCCGCCAATGCATCTCTTATTAAACACACACACGCGCGCGCGCGCACACACACACACACACACACACATGTACAGAGCAACCACAAGCCAACTTTCCAGCGAGCTGCTAGCTAAACGTCAGGCTTACCTTGCGGCTCGCTTTCGAGCGGATCGGACAGCGAATACAGCAGCGGTGAACTTCGTGCTCTGCTGCGGATCCTCAACATGCGAAAGTTTTATTGTGAGAATGCGTGGTGCTTGTGTTCGGCAGGCCTCCCCGGGTTTCGTTTCGTCCTCTAACCTCCTCTGCTTCTGCTGCTGCTGCTGCTGCTCCTTCGCCAAGGGCTGCGGCGTGACGTCATCGCCGCCCGGACAGGACCGTCACGCGCAATGTTCAGGCGTCAAAACACAAATCACGAAAAGCGCATTTTAAAGCGACTTTTAATGAACGTGCACGTGAACGTGCTTGGTTGTGTGCATTTTTTGGACACAATTCGCACACTATCCAGAAATTACTTTAACTAATACATAGTCAGAGCTAATTTTAGTGAATGTTCTCTACAGTGCGTGTATCCTCTTATCGCTGATGTGTATATCTGGGCTGTCTACAGTAAAATAGATACTTTATTATTATATTGAGGGAAATCGCAGATATTGTTGTGTGCAGTAAAATGACTGAGCTCTGTCGCATACATTTTTCAAGTGTCAGGACACACGAAGATTTGTGTTTTATTACCAACGGACAATAAAAATTCTAATAACAGATCTGGAGAGGAAATCTATCCAACCTGTTAAGTGATAATTATGGCAAGACATTTTTAATCGCGGAGCACCATTAGCATCATTATTCAGAGCTGAGTCAAGGAGATTGAGAGCTTCTATTACGCAGCCAGATGCGCTAATAATGTTTGGAAATATGAATATGAATGCAGCGAATGAATCCCCGAATTATTAAACAGAAATCATAAAACAACCTGCTGTTTTGATGCATCATTTACATGCATTTGGTCTGATTATGCTCTGGTTTGACTGCGAGTCAGTTTAGCATAATATTTAGATCAAAACCTAGCGGTCATCCCCACAGCCAATACTAAAAGTGTTAAAGTCATTAAATAGACCAGCTATCACTGCAAGATGGACGGAAGAAAAAGTTGCCCTTGATACCAGACTCCCAGCAATTTGCTGACCACATCTATTAAACTTGAGTAAACCTTGCTAATCTAAAGAAGCAGCAGTTCTATGTTGAACTACTTAAAGGTTTTGAATACTGTGAGCCAGCCACTGCCGGGACATGTGACCCTCAGCTACAGAGCTCTCAACTACTCTATATTGCCAAAAGTTTTAGGACATCTGCCTTTACATGCACATGAATTACCCATGCTTTGCTGCTATAACCGCTTCAGTTCTTCTGGGAAGGCTTTCCACAAGGTTAAGGAGTGTGTTTAAGGGAATTTCTGACCATTCCTCTAGAAGCCCATTTGTGAGGTCAGGCCTGTTGGACGAGAAAGCCTGGCTTGCAGTCTCCACATTCATACCAAAGGGGTTGAGATCAGGACTCTGGTGCAAGCCAGTCAAGGTCCTCGCTCATCCATGTCTTTATGGACCTTGCTTTGGAACAGGAAGGGGTCATCCCCAAACTGTTCCCACAAAGTTGGGAACATGAAATTGTCCAAAATGTCTTGGTATGCTGAAGCATGAAGATTTCCTTTCCCTGGAACTAAGGGGTCAAAGCCTAAACCCTGAACAACAACACCGAAATTCAATTATTTAAATGAGGGGTGTCCCATAACTTTTATAGTGTACTTTATCCTGGTCAGTTGTATGATAAATTCAGAGACTATCAAAGAGGGAACACTGAGAGCAAGGCAGGAATACACCTGAATGGGATTAATCCATCTCAGGGCACCATGCACATACAAACACACATTTATCATCAGCCATAGCAGATCCATTTATCTTTCTCTCTCTACACATATAGTAACCTGAGCTCTGGATTGAACCAGCAACCCTATGAGGACCCTTTGAGGTGGCAACACTACACACTGCACCACTGTGTGTACTCTCAAAATGCATACTGATGCAACTTGTTAAATAATCATTGACTTATGAATTAAGTGGCAATGCAACCTTAATGCAATCATATCCCATTTAATATTCAGATTATTTAAAATTTCTCATATGCATTTCAAAACCATTCCCTGTGTAGGTGATACTTAGTGTTTGGTGTCTTATATACTATCCTATGATAAACATGTTTGTCCTACTCACACCCATCATTACCTCCCAAACCTGTTTCAATTAGGATATTTCAACTCAGTAACCTCTGCCAACCGAGCCATAAAAAATTGGGATTTTCCCTTATGATCTAGCAGCACCCCCTGCTGTTTGTATACCATACAACAAGTTTCAAACGATCCAGAATTTAAGCAACACAAACTCAGACAAGAAAGCGCTGTATAGTATTAAAATAAATATGTTTATAACATTTATAAAACTAATAGTCCATGTGCAAAATGCTGCTGTTGCAAGTGTCTCAAGTCCATGAGAAAAGAATCATTTCCTTCCACGATGGTTCTACAATTCTGTATCATCTAAGGGTTTCAGGTCCAATGTTCATTACACAGTAACAATCTCCAGGTATAGATTTAGATCTGATAAGCTGTCATCTCTGGGCCACCTCCAGTTTTGTTTCGGATGCAGGAAGTGCATCGACGACTTCCCCACACATGAACTGCTCCTGAAAAATAAACAATAGTTCTAATCAGTTGTGACCTTGCTACTGTAAGGATTTATTTGAATGAGAGATCAAATAAATCCTTGGGGAGATACCTTTGGACTGCAATTGCCAGAAATCATTCAAGCACTCAATTCTCCACAAGTGATCAGTTGATAAATTCAACAAAACAAACTTCATGTTAAAATTAGAAAGAATAGCTAAAAGTAGGTAGAATCACTCTGGACCCCCCATATCCAGCCAACTCCCTTTTTAAACTAGGAGTAGGGGATTGGTGGTTCAGTAATTTAGGACATTGGACTACTGATCCCAAGGTCATGTGTCCAAATCCCACAACTGCCACCACTGGGCCCTTAAGCAAGGCCCATAACCCTCTTCAATGTAAATGTAACCTTTTGCTCTGTAGCCAGTGCTAGAGAGCACAAAGCACCAGGACATCCAGGCAGAAGAACAGTTTCTTCCCATAGGCCATTCGTCTACAGAGCAATTAACCTTTCTTTTAACTCCCCCCAAAGCATTATTGTAAAAATCTCATGTACATATGTAAATTCCATCTTAATTCATTACCGTACATACCCCTTAATACCTTGCACATATGCCTTTTGTGTTCCATGTATGTCTACCTTTTTTTTAAAAAAAAACAAAAAAACCCCCAATATATTACCCTTTTTTTCAGTTTATATTTTGTACGCATCACTGTAATGTTCTGTATACACTTTTTCTCCAGCACCAATAAAATACATGTCTGTGTGTGTGAGCATCTGAATCTCTTGGTTGTTCATTTGCATGCCATATAGGTCACAGTTATAGAAGAGAAATGATTTATAATCACACTATCTGGTGTCATCCAGATGAGGATGGGTTCCCTTTTGAGTCTGGTTCCTCTCAAGGTCTCAGAGAGATTTTATTTGCCACTTTTGCCTCTGGCTTGCTCACTAGGGGTTAAATTTAAAATACATCATTTATATCCTGACTTGACTTATATATTTCTGTAAAGCTGCGACTGTCCATAGTAAAAAGCACTACACAAATAAAACTAAACTGAAATTTAATACTAAGCTCACAAAATGTTAAAATGTTGGAAGTGTCTGGGAAAAAAATGTTAGCAAATTGTACTGCTATAAAATCTGAAGATGTCTTGCCTGAGACAGTTGCTAAGCAAGCTCATTAAAATACCGTATACAATATGAAAGAGACGTTCATTTTCCCATGTCACAACAACAGGTCTATGTGTAACAGCATGCACTATACTAGCTCTGCACCCTGTGACATACATTTTCCCCTCATTTAGCCCATGTGTTGGTGATACAGAAGAAACTAGCCCTAGGGGACACCATTGAAAATGTTCACTTTGAGACTTACTATTATATATCGCAAAATAAGGTTCTTTCAAGATGGAGTATAGAAACTTAATACAAAGGTAAAAAACAAACAGAAGAAGTAGAAACAGAAGAAACACCACAAAACAAACATAAGAAGAGTACTAATCAGTTCATAAAGGGAATTTGAGACACAGCCAAACTACTCTGAACTACTTGCCTTGTCATAAATTACTTTGACAATCAGTGAGCAGCTTGGACAGGTGGCCACCTCCTCACCATTCTCCAAATCCTCCTGTAAAATACAAGGGTTACATTTTTTGATTTATAAATCATATAGATACTAGTGACAAAGTTAAGACAAAAAGTTTATACAAGTTTAAACAAGTCATTTATTCAGCCAGCATCTGCTAGCTATTGTGTAACGAAGATTTGAGATTTTTATCTACACTATACGACCAAATGTTTGTGGAGACCTGACCCACTGACCATCATATCCATATGTGCTTGCGGAACATCCTATTCCATATTCCGTCCACCATTTGCTGTTACAATAAACTTTCCACCTGATTTTGGAATGGGGTTGAGAGGATTCGGTCATTCAGCTGTAAGAGCATTAGGAATGTTAGGCACTGATGTCAGGTGAGACATCTGGCACACTCAGTTCAGCCACTACTAAGGTGTTCAGTAGGGTTAAGGTCAGGGCTCAGTGAAGGCTACTCTTACACTTCAACCTTGGTAAAAAGGTGTCTTCATGGACCTCTCTACAAGGCATGTCATTGTGTACAAGGACAATGTCATGCTGGAACATCTAGTACGTTTGAGCCCCTTAGTTACAGTGAAATCTTAACGTCAGAGCATATTAATTGTTTGATTTTAATTATTTGAGAACAGTTTGGGAAGATCCACTATCTATGTGTGATGGTCAGTTCTCCACCATCTTTTGGCCATTCTATCTATCTATCTATCTATCTATCTATCTATCTATCTATCTATACTTATCTGGACGGAAGTAAAACCTTCGCTTTAATAAATACATTATGAATATAATCTCTTTAGTAATAAAGTAGTTAAAAAGACAGCATCTGAGTATAAATTGGAGTAAATACTAATGACCCTGTAACGCAATGCAGTAAGTAAAGTAGCCGGCTGGTGTAGTACAATTCATCGCATGACTTACCTTCGTGATAGCAAATCTGTCTCCACAGGGACACGGGAAGTAATACGTTTCTGTTTCTTCGTCGTATTCGAAGTCTTCAATTTCAACCTCGTCGTGAAAAACCGACATTTTAAAGTCTTACTACTCAAGAGGGTTAAGTTTCACGCGGCTTCGGCACTGAAGGGCGCAGACATATGACGTAAGAGCATTTTTAGCCAAAGTGCTAAGATGTACACGGCCACTAGAGGCTACTGTGTGGATGTTATATTTTACTCTATCACACAAAATCAACACCATGGTTTCTAAAAGTGCGTCTGGAGGATCGAGGACATTGGTAATTTTAAGAATTTTTCTGGTGGTGAAAAGAAGCTGTAATTAATATAGTCGAAGCACTAGCTCAGATGGTGGTCTCAGATCGAATGTGTTCAATCTATGGAAAGATCAGGAAACAACCTCCATGGCTCTAATATACGCTATATTGCCAAAAGTTTTGGGACACCCCTCCAAATCATTGAATTCAGGGGTTGTTTTTCAGGGGTTGGGCTTGGCCTCTTAGTTCCAGTGAAAGGAACTCTTAATGCTTCAGCATACCAAGACAATTTGGACAATTTCATGCTCTTAACTTTATGGGAACAGTTTGGGGATGACCCCTTCCTGTTCCATCATGACTGTACACCAGCGCACAAAGCAAGGTCATGGATGAGTGAGTTTGGTGTGGAGGAACTTGAATGGTCTGCACAGAGTCCTGACCTCAACCAGATAGAACACCTTTGGGATGAATTAGAGTAGAGACTGTGAGCCAGGCCAAAACTGGGACATCTGCCTTTACATGCACATGAATGTAATATGGAACTGGCCTGCCATTTGCAGCTATAACGGCTTCAACTCTTCTGGGAAGGTTTTCCACAAGGTTTAGGAGTGTGTTTATGTGAATTTTTGACCATTCCTCTAGAAATGCATTTGTGAGGTCAGGCACTGATGTTGGATGAGAAGGTCTGGCTCACAGTCTCTGCTCTAATTCATCCCAAAGGTGTTCTGTCGGGTTGAGGTCAGGACTCAAAACTGCAAACAAAAAAAAAAACGATCAATGATTTGGAGGGGTGTCCCAAAACCTTTGGCAATATAGTGTATTATAAACTAATTAATCAAATTTTCATTAAGTAAGTCTGTACTGAGAGGCTCAGCGGAATGCATTTTTGCAGTTATTTTGCAAGAATTCGCTGAAAACACTTGCCATAAACTAGGGATGCACGATATTTATCGGACCGATAAATTATCGGCCGATATGGGTGAAAATGACATCATTTTTATTGTCCCTATAAATAAATTAAATCCGATAACTAGATCCGATAAAGTACGCTTGCTGGTAAATCAATCAATCAATCTGATTTATCCGAGATTCATCCTCTTTCCGAGTGCACGAGACTGCAGCTTTAACCTGCAGTGACCCTCAGCCGGTGTCGTGCTCTTTGAATATGTCTGGAAGTTTTTCTCGGTGGCAGCGGAGGACAATGCCATTGCTATTTGCAACGCATGTTCAGCAAGGATTCTGAGAGGAGGAAAAAAGACAAAATCTCACTTGAAGGGTCATCATCGCGGCGAAGCTGTATTAAAAGAATATGAAGCAGCCGCGGCAGCAGCAGCTACTAGCACTAGGCCTAGAGCATGGAGCATGTGACAAGGTCTATATACCTTCCTCATCCTCATGCACTAAAAAGGTTGAATAGATGCATTTATTTGTTATGAATGAAATACTTGAATATAAATTTGTTGTTAATGAGTTGTTAATTGCAGATAAACCTAGTCATAGTTCTGTTAAACCCTTTCTGTTCTTATTGTAGTGCCTTACACAAAAAATAAAAACATCTGAAGAGTCAGGACTGATGTTTTCTATTACAGTTAGGCCAGAGGTACTAAAATATGAGTTTCATCAGTGCATCTTAGATTTTCTATTCTCCTGGGTGCACAAACTGCAGATTATATGAAAATTCTAATATAAAAATATGAACTTATTGATTATCGGTATCGGCTATGAGAAGGACTTAATTATCGGTTATCGGTATCGGTTTAAATTTTTCATATTGTGCATCCCTAGTATAAACTACTAAAATATATAACAAAGCTGGTAACAAAGTGCTGTTCAGAACTGTCAGTCTATCGGGTATGTCACTTCAGTTTTGAACTAGCTAGGTGATTTAAAATAGTAAATTACTATAATAATAAGAATAAGAATTCATTCATTCATTCATCTCCATTAACGGTTTCATCCTGGATCTCACTGGACCGTTTTCCATTTGAAAATAAGAATTTTTGCCTTTTTAGCTGTTCACTGTTTATGACCTGCTCTTCCTCAATATTCTATGAACTAAAGAAAATGTCATCACAATACAATAAAACACAATATTTTGTACACACCAGGCCCGGTTCTTGCCAACCATAGAAGGGTGGGCAGATAGATATCCCAGGTGGGCAATTTTTGGGGGTGGGGTTGAGGAGATAGATACTCTGTAATATCAACTAATTAAATGATGGAATAGCAAAAATATTGTTGTACTAATATTCTTGCTTGGGCTTGGTAAAGAAGAGAAATTATATTAAGTCAATATAAGCACAAATATGTTTTTAAAATGTTAAATGAAGGGTTATTTTCAACGTTCAGAATGGCTAATGACTGGACTAATAAGCACAAATTCAGGCAATATTATAATCTTTTTAAAGTTGTGAAGAGTGAAGTTTGGGCCAACTAAAAATTAAATATTCAAGTAATATTTTGAAGAGAGAAATTGAGTAAACATTTTAAAAAATCAGTGGAACTAGTTGA
Source organism: Hemibagrus wyckioides (assembly GCF_019097595.1). NCBI lineage: Eukaryota > Metazoa > Chordata > Actinopteri > Siluriformes > Bagridae > Hemibagrus > Hemibagrus wyckioides. The sequence goes on from NC_080720.1 coordinate 25,996,221, forward strand.
TGTGTAGATAGATAGATAGATAGATAGATAGATAGATAGATAGATAGATAGATAGATAGATAGATAGACTACCAGTCAAAAGTTTGGACACACCTTCTAATTCCATGGTCTTTCCTGATGTTTATTTCTTTGTAAAACAATGCTGAAGGCAGCCGAAATACATAATAATCTCGTTTGAACAGTTGATATTGAGATATGTCTGCTACTGATGCTCTGTAAAGCCTTCATAACGGCTCTAGGTGCTGTTAATTGGTGATTTCTGAGGCTGGTAACTCTCCTCTGCAGCAGAGGTAAGTTTTGGTCTTGCTTTACTGGGATGGTCTTCATGTGAGCCAGTTTCATCATGGTGCTTGATGGGTTTTGCAAATGCACTTGACAATACTGTTCTTGCAAGAACTATTCCAGAACACCTGACCTTCGTGTCTTAAAATAACAACTGGCTGTTGTTTGTTGTCATTACATATGGATTACTTAAGTCCATGTGTGTTATTTCATAGTTTTGAAATCTCCAGTATTGTTCTAGAATGTTGAAAATAAATCCCTAAACAAAAAACATTGAATTAAAAATTAAAAGGTGTGTCCAAACTTTTGACTGGTAGTGTAGATAGAGAGATAGATAGATTTTTTACCAGATTAGTCCTAACTAGAACCAGACAATATGAACACATCACTCCTATCTTAGCCACACTGCATTGGCTCCCAGTCAAATTTTGCATTGATTTTGATTGATTATGACAGTCACATAAATGAGATTGATGAAACATCTGCATTACTGTGGACACAGTTTGTTCTGCTAACAGGGCAATGCAGTAAAGCTGAAGTACACAGTGGTATGCAGTAACATTGTGACTTACCTGTTCTGATTCCAAAAAAGCCTGACAATAGATGCCACAGTGCTCCGACCCAGAACAGGCTGGACCCTATGTCCAGCTTCTCTAAAGGACAAGCCATGATTGATGACATGGTCAATACTTGTTACCCAAATTCAATGGCAGCTGGTGCTAAAAAAAGGGGGGGGGGCAAACAACCTTAAAATCAAACTGTTAGTAATGTAGGACTGTAAATAACCATTTATCAGGTGATTACGTATCATTACTGCTATGGTAAAATACTGAAAAAGGCAACTGTTAAAGCATGCAATAAATCTACAATGAATCAGTGAATTTGAGTTCAATGTGGGTTTATTATCAGTAATGAAGTAATGTAATCATAAAAACACGCACGCACACACACACACACACAAATAAGTAAAATACATGACTAACAGAGGAATAGTATAACTAAATGATCTCGTTATTAAAATATATAATTATTGTTAATGTGTTAAAGTGGCATTCTTCTCTGGCTAACTTTAAGGGGGCAGCGCCCCAGCACCCCCCATTGACTGGCCACCACTGCCCAAATTTCATTGGAAACTTGAGCTCTATTTTGTCCTCTAGCTGCAGCTCCTCCAGCACGCATGCAAACACCTCTTCCTCTGGCCCCTCTTCCATGGCCTCTTACTCTCTTTCCATGCTGTTCATCTCTTTGATCCATGCTTGCAAATAGCAACACAGTGGTGGCAAGGTGCCATCTTTTATAGATGGAAGAGGACTGATTGCTGATTGAAAAGTTTCACACAAGTGGATTAAATATTCATAATTATGAGGGGGCGCTGGTAAGCATACGATGGAGTAAGACATGTGGAACTTAGCTCCTGTCTGGCTTCTTTTAAAAAAATTTACAACGCAATTTTGACGGATTCACTGTGAACATTGTCCTCTAATACCCGTAAGACCACTCTGAACAACTGATACACTGATTATACTGATACACTCTGAACAACTGATATAAGATATAAGTCGGCTTTTTTAATGGTGACTAATCTGCCTAAATTTAAATATGGCGGCCCTACAAGCACTAGGCCGGAGGCAACCTCGACACAAGCCTCCTCCACCTTCCACAGTCAGGTTGTAATCAGGGCGGACCTTAAAATGCTCTTTCTAAACACTTCAACTCTCTTAATAACAAGCTAAAAGAAGTAAAATCGGAAATTGCAAACAACACAGCGGCGATCCACTCTGAAATGGATAATATGAAAACCACTATCGGCGATGAAGGACTGTCAACATGGTCGGATGAGACTGTTTCATTACAGACGACAATTGCAGGACTGAAAACAGAGCTGGCTAACCTAAAGGAAAAGAACGACGATTTAAAAGGAAGGATGCGAAGATGCAATAAACGTATTGCGGGGATACCAGAGAAAACCAGCTCGAGTTTTATTGTTGCAGTCTCTAAGCTCCTGAAATAAGCTCTAAACCTAGAGAAGGACATCCTGATCGACACAGAGGCATAACGACTAAAAAGCCTAACTGAAAGCCCCGGGTGATTATCACTAAACTCCATCATTACCAGGATTGCGTGGACGTTCTTCGCCGAGCCCGCGAACAAGGCCCGCTCCGATATAAAGGTCAACCGATAGCCATCTTTCCAGATTACACCATGAATGTGGCCAGAGCGCGGGCTGCTTTCAATTATGTCAGAAACCTGCTCAGAGGCAAACGTGATGTCCGATGCGGGATTATGTTTCCAGCTTGACTCTGAATCTCTTACAAGGGAGATAATAAGGAATTCTTGGACTGGCAGAAAGCAATGAACTACGTGAAGTCTACGATTCAGGGTGAGGAAGCAGCAAAGTGACACCATTCTACTACTTTCCTTTCTATCTTTGCCTTTTTCATATTTTGACAGAGACCAGTGTTTAATACTATGAAACTCTTTTAAATTTACCATTCAGATGCATACTCCTTGGTCTCACTTTACAGAACTTTATACATCCTAACTTTTGTCCCCCTTGGAAGGTGAGGACGCAGAGATGTCACTTACTTCATTTTAACAGTTATAAAAGACATTGGGTATTTGGGTATAATTAAGTGATAATGGTGATATGACATGATGGACAATTGGTGTTCTTTTGGACGTATATATATATATTATTATGTGTTTTATTTGCCAACACAATTGAGCCACTGGAAATAGCCATACAGCAAAACACCTTTATTAAAGGAATTCTTAGAGGAGATACAGAGTGTAAAATTTCACTCTATGCAGATGACGTATTGTTGTTCTTATCAGATCCACTGCCAGGTCTCTATAAGTTACTGAACATACTGGAAAGTTTTAGCAGTATATCTGGCTATAAAATAAATTTTCAAAAAAGTGAGTTAATGCCAATCAATGAGGCTGCCACATGTATCCCTCCCAATTCAATTCCTTTTAAAGTTACCATGTAAAAGATGAAATATTTAGGAATCTGGGCTACATTTATTTATTTATTTGTTTGTTTGTTTGTTTATATTTAATTTTTCTCCCTCATGTCTGATGGGTAAAGGGTTGGGTTGAGCTATGTTGTATTTCTTCTTTTTTTCTTCTATTTTTCTTTGCATATTGTAAAATTGTAAATAAAGAGACCTTGTTAAAAAAATTTTTTATAATTATGCAAGTTCTGTCTATTAGCTGTGAATAGATGTTTTCCTTTTGTTCTTATTTATAATAATAATAATAATAATAATAATAATAATAATTATTATTATTATTATTATTATTATTATTATTATTATTATTACTTTACTATATAAACATTATTATACTATATATTATGATTCATAACATCTGTTCATGTACCAACTGCCTTTAAGAAAGCAAGGGTTATCCCCATACTGAAGAAAACCTGCTCTGGATCCCTCAGACATCAGTAACTACAGACTAAATTCCAGAAATGTAAATGTAAAGGTAAATGTAAATATATTGCAACCATAAAACAGCAGCAGCAACAACAACAACAACAACAACAACAATAATAATAATAATGATGATGATGATAATGCAGAGACCATTAAGTGGTGTAAAACAACAGGTTGGACTGTATTCTGGTGTAAAATGGCCTAAAGAGGCTGTTACAACCCGTGTGGTAGGGGTTGTTTTGTGTGTCCTGTCCCTTGTGCTGAACTTCTTCAGGTTGGTCCACTCTGTAGTCCAGCCCGGGCATTTTCTGATGATCCAGCTTTTACAGCCACTGATCGGTAATGGTGACCCTATAAAGCTGGGGCGGGAGCCAGTAGCAGGAGCTTGATTGCTCACTTCACATTTGGTGCTTGTGTTGTGTGTAGTTCCGTGTCGTGTTTCTGCTTCTGTCAATCCGGTTTCAATCCTTGCTTGCCTTGACTTTGAAGCTGATCTATGCCCTGTTTTGCTTTTGGCTGCCTTATTTGTATATACTCTTGCCTGTGAATGTAAATATTGCTACATTATCTATATATCCGGTAGTAGGGGTGTGACTGCCATTTTATGTTAAGGAGTGTGGGTTTTTGTCTCTGTTTTTCTTGGTAAGGGAGGTTAGGGAAGGTAATTGTCTTTTTGTTCGTTTCTTGTCTTTTGTGTAGGTTACTTAGTTCCTATCCTGAGTGTTTGAGATGTTGGCCTTGGTCCACCCTGAAGTCTTCCCCGGTTCACTGTGGTGTATCTCACTGCATTATAATATATCCACTTTATTTCACTGCTATGTTGTGTGCGGTTACTCCTACCTCTGGCGCATCATGTTCAGGTCTGTTCCATCTCATAAGTATAGATAAATTTACGAGATATAGTCA